>NC_039367.1:9759680-9998923 GCF_003573695.1 Papaver somniferum | reverse complement strand
TTACCTTTTACTTTTTATTTTCTTTTTGTTTTGTTTATTTATTTTTTCTTGTTCCATATCATACTAGGATTTCCCACCTTGACTTTACTTGGACGATTCAATTACATTGAGGACAATGTAAGGTTTAAGTGTGGGGGAGTGATTAATCATATTAAAAAAAAAATTGCATAAAACCTCCAAATTTTAGAGATTTTAGAGTCACTAGCGTACTTCTAGGTATGTTTACATAGAGAATTATGACCGACATAACTGAACTTGGAAGTGTTAGGGAACTACGTTCGGATTTATTACTTGTTAGAGTGTTAAATAATAGATCTAATCATGTCGGTGATGCAAATTAGGAGCGGGAGAAATGCATTATTAGAGTTGCTGATCAATCATTAGTGGAGACTACCCGTATTTATATCATGTGAGGCACCGACCAATTTTATTTTTTTGTAGATGGCTAAAAAAGCTTTCTTTTGAGTGTGTGTCACCGTACGTTAATTCCGGGTAGAATAGTGAGCTACCCAACCTCCCACCAATAGAAGCACTACTCTTTGATCTCTTGAGTGCTAATTTTTTCAATCATGAGGGTGACGTCTATAGATGAAAGCCTCCTTCTTGTAGTTCGATTTGCACTTAGAACCATTCTCTCTCTCGACAAAAATGGATCCATAGAAACACCATCATCATCAACAAGGGAGCGACATCAAAATCTACAAGGAAAGTTGAAAAAGTTCAAGGTTTACAAGCAACAGAACAAGAAAAGAGTAAATTTCATATCCAAGTAAAGCAACATATAATGAGTGGATTTTTACATATACATGTTAAAGACTTATTTACAAGAGCAAAGAAAATAAAAAGGTTAGAATTATTGAAGTTTATGATTTCGAGACGATACAAGTTGTGAAGAATCAAGCGGTAAAGTACTTTTCCCACGACTATGGTTTGTTTTATTTTCACTTTGTTTTGTATTTTATTTCTCTTGTCTTTATAAAAAGAAAAAAATAAATTTGGAAAATTAAAAAGAAAAGAAAAGAGAATGATGACAAGAGAAATTTTTATTATTTTTGGTTTTTATTTATTTAATAAGCCGTGGGGAAGGAAAATATATAACGAAGTTTCAAGCGACAAGGATATAAGGTAAAGAGTTACAAATTGTCAAGGATCTACGAAGTTCAAGAGTTTATCATCAATAGTTGAAGCCGAAGACGAAGACCAAGAAGATAAAGACGAGGAGACGAAGACGTTTCTATTGGATGCTGTGAGAGTGGTGTTACCATAATTGGCAATCGGATGTGAAGGTAAGTAAGTAATCTCATCCTCGATAATAGTGGTTGATTTCCTTTCTTAGAGATCGTCAGAAAAATGGTTTTTCCAAAATGTTAAAAGATGTGGGTTTTTAAAATATTTCGGAAGTTGTCCTTCCCACCATTCAACGTGTTGCAGTATTTCTCTCTTCATTCCAACCTGCACACATGTGAGAACCATAAAAGTACGTCCTTTGAGTGCAATTTCATAAAACCCTTTTTGGTGAGACAGAAGTCGAGGCGAAATGCTTATTGATCGCTTCTCAAACACGCATTCTCTCATTATAGTGTGGTTATTTCTCACTCAACATTTAAGAATGAGAATATGTTCTTTAGTATTTCTAACTTCTTATTACTAGCATGCAGAAACTCTATGTCCTCATAACTCTTTCGATGCGTACGACGGTGGAAAGCTTTGAAATTGGAGTAGGTTTTATTTGATTTGCTCGAGGACTAGCAAAGTCTAAATGTGGGGGAATTTGATAGGGTGTAGAATACACCCTATTTATTATCTATTGGTTATGCTTTCTTTGCTATTTTTCTTATAAATTATGTATTTTATGCTTGTTTTGAGTTTTATAGCTACTCTGGAATCATGCGGACGAAAAGAAGAAGAAATCATCCAATAAGAGCAAAAAGGACAAAATTGTCATTTCCTAAGCGAATACTATTTGGAGCCCAGCCAAGGTTAAGGGGCAACTCTATTTGGAAAAAAACACTAAAGACCGTCAAGCTTACGTTAAAGGGTTCCTAACTTGGATGGCCCTTATCTGGGACTAGGGGTTGGTTTAATCCAATTATTACAACACTAAATCGAGAAGATTGCTTCTCAATCATTTATACGCGGAATTTTGAGAAGAGAAAAATAGCGCAGCTGCTGCTGAAATTGTGAGAATCAGATCGAAAATTAATTGAAGACGGTGATGAGCTTACTGCTGTTGAGAAAGATGAGAAGGGGTAGATGGGTTTTGCTGAGAAATTAGAAAAAGGGGATCTGTAGGTTTTCTGAAATCAACAGATGAGAAGAAATCGAGAAGAAGATGGTTGAAGGTGGAAATTCAAATGAAGAAACTCACAGAGCTGTTAATTATGCTGGAAAAAGAAACCAATCAAGAAGATGCTTCCAAGAGACTGAAGAACGGAAAGTGAGATTAGGGTTCTTATGTAATTCGAATCTGTGTTGCAATTTGAGATGAACTTAGGGTTCTTCTGTGATTCAATATGATTGAGAAATTAAGACAGAGAAGAACAGTTGCCGCCATGGATTAAATGGGTTTTTGGTTAAATTTGTAATGACAAAGATGACAAGAAATTGAAGGGGTTTCTGCTAATTTGTGATATTATGAAGCAGATGAAGAAATGAGAGTTTTTGTACAGGGAATGGTTCATGGGTGGAGGTCTGAAGTGTTGATGTTGTTGGTAGTGATTTTGTGTTTGAATTGAAGAACAACAAGACTACATGAATGAAATAAGAATTGCAGTGTGTGAAATCAAGACATGATAGATGTTGGTGATGCTGTGGAGAGATGGAATTGATTATATCAGAAGGGGTTATGTTGGTGCTGCAACAAATCTCAAGAAATGAGTAGCAGATGATTATGGGTGTGTGACTGTGCTGTTACAAGGATGAATGAAATGTTGCTTGAGAACTAGATGAATGTTAGGATTGTCACAGGAGAAGACCAAAAATAGGCCTGAATTTGGCCTGGAATCGCCCTGAAACAGAGGAAACTCTGTCTAAATCTTCCCTCTAATGAGTCGACTCAGAGATTCAGATGATTCGTAATGCCTAACTCAGTTGAGTAAGACCAGTTAGCCGAGCAAGATGCTAACTCGGTGTCTGACTTCCCTTTTCTTTGACTCCATTGACTGACGACGACCGTTAGTTTGAAAATATGTTTAACGGAATCATAACGGAATATTCCGTCAACTGCAACAGTATCTCAGGCTATAGGAAACTTTCTGGCCGGATTCCGGTGGTACCGGGATTTTCCGGCGACTCAATATGTGCTGAATTTTGTGAAGGGTATAATTAGTCTCATGGATGTGAAGACTTGGGTTTGAAATTGTTTGAGGAATTGGGCTTGGATTTGGAAAGAGAAGATGAAAGAATTTCACAAAGACAAGGATTTGGAAGTTGAGCTACAAAGGGAAAGAGATGCTATTCCTAAGAGGAATGCAAGCAAATTGAAGCTTATAAATAGAGAAGTTCTCTACTTTTCTTTAGACACTTTTTTACACACTTCTACACCTTCTACACACACAACACTTGTGTTTTTGCTTGCTTTTTCAAAATTCTTCTTTTAATTATTTGTGTGAACTTTAAAAATTCTCCCTTTAATTATTTGTGTGAATTTCAAAAACATGAGTAGCTAATTTTCTTATTGATTGGGGATGAATTCCTAGTTCTTAACATGTTTTGAGTTTTGTTTTTAAATCTACTTTGAAGTTTTTTTTTTACATGATTATCGTTTGTTTTTACTAATAGGAATGTTTATACATTCATGATTGATTGATAGATTTTTTAGGTGGCCAACTAAATTGATTTGTTAATTGATCTAAAGCTAGTGAAAGTTAGGGGATAAGTAATTGTTTCTTAACTCTTTACACAAGTAGCAAACACGAGACCTTGCGGAAGGATTCCGTGGAGAAATTGTGTGTGAAAACAACGTTAGCAAGTAGACCTTGATCTAAGAGTCTAACTACTAATATCAACCTAATAAATTCATAAATCTTAATGCGTTTAACTAAATTACATCTTGAGTGAGCTAATACTAAGTGGTTTGGTGAATAGAATCCGGTAGTCGAGAACTTCCGTATCCGGTGATACTAGGGATTTAGGGATTTAGCACTGAGCTAGTTGTTTTACCTACGGTTGGTGATAATCTGCGACTAATAAAAAGTGGAAAAGAACATAACTTGATTTATTGTTTTGCAACGAAGAAGGATTCCTTGATCTAATCTCTCTTATTGGTTTCAACATACACTTTTAATTGCTTTGTTTACTTTCTTATGCTTTTCAAAACCAAAAACCCTCCCTTTTCGTGACAACTTTACAACTAAAAATCTCTTTCTCCTCGTGGGAACGAAGTTGACTACACTATATTACTTGTTAATTAGGTGGAAAATTATATATTAATTTGTTGTGGTTACGAAAAGCATCATTAGGATAGTTTGCTCGAAATGCAAACTTGGGTATTTATAGACCAAGGAAGTTTGGATACCAAGGAATTTCCAAAACCGAATATTCTAAGACATGCAATAAATTCCCAAATCGGTTTTCATAATTCCTAGAAATGCTCTGTCCAAAATTAACCGAAATCGTACTAGAAAATATCCAGTTAGTAAATGCACATTACCAATTTTTATTTTCCATAGATATGCATTTTAATTGCCGGTAATTAAAAGCATATAAAATTAACAACCTTAATTAAAAGATTCTCAACTTATTTCGGTCCGGGATCTCCTTGAGTTATTAAGGAATATCTTTTAACAATAAAAGATAAGAGTTACTGAACATGTTCAAAGTATGTCAACATCTTTTTCTTTGTAAATCCTTTTTCATATTTACAATCTTGGACCGATTATACCACACTTCCAAACAAGTTTAAAATTGGTTCATCTGACTTCCAAGAACTATGTGATTGATCAAATATCAATACATTAATCATGGGTTTACGGTTCTACCAAACACAAGGATCGGTTCTACCTTAATATGGTTACTGGAACCGGTTACATCAGTTACCAGGATTGGTTACGTTAATTACCAGGACCGGTTACCATATTCTCATGGTATTACTTGTGATCGGTCACACCAGTTACCAGGATCGGTTACACCAATTACCAGGACCGGTTACACCAATCACAAGGATTGATTACATACTCTTTTGTGATCGGTCACACCAATTACTTGGATCGGTTACACCAATTACTAGGATCGGTCACACCAATTACAAATATCGATCATACCATCTTAGATGATTACTTAGGATCGGTTGCACTAATAAAAGTCATACCAATACATAAGTCAGGCACTGTGAATAGTTTTACCAAGATACATAATAAATTATGATCGGTTCTACTAATCACACATCTTGGTAATCCAAAGATATGCAATGAATAACAATACCAATAAGCCTAGCGATTTCCCTTTCGATTCACAAAACAAGTTTATGAATGTACTTCCTTTAAATGAATGTAAACATTATTTCCTAAGACGAAATCTTCACCTGTACCCATACACATAATCACAATAACATTCATACGATTATGTCTATGTCTTATATACAAAGTTCAAAAGATAAGCATTATACTTCGTATTCTAATTCCTTAAGACTATGTTTAATAGAGTATAATCATTCACAGCTTCACAGTTATGTTTTCAATATAACACGACTTGAAAGATACATTAGGAATGAAACAGTTCAAGTCACTATATTACTAACCTCAAGAGGAAGGATGATATCGTCGATCTAGCTTGTTACTTCTTCACATTCTTCAAGTCTTCGAGTAATACTTGTATGTATCATAATCCTAATCTTTATAGTTTAACCTATACGAAATTGACTCTAGTATATAATCAAGCGACTGTTTAATTGAGTTTTGATTCGCTAAAATATGACATCCAAACTTGACATACCAACGCTTGGCGGGTTCAATCGAGCTATGCTCTAACATAGAGTCATTGACTTTATAAGCTGTCTTAACCGAGAATATCCTATTTGTAGCTGAGGCCCATCTCAAATGATCCTTACCTGAAATATGGATTATAATATTCATTACACCTCTAACAGTTTCATCATCACACAAACAAGTTAAGATATCTATTTCCCATAACTTAGTGTCCTGGTCCATTTACTGGTCAACAATTTGCATAGAAGAATGGACATAATGGGAGGAATAAGGAGTTTTCCATCTTGGAATATATATGTCTTTACAAAAGATTATGAATACTTACCTTTCATGACTCCGCCCCACAAATTACTTTCTCCATTAATCATTTTCCATGCTAGCTTAGCAAGGAGAACACTATTCATCACTTCTGTTTTTCTAAAGTTAAAACCACATAGAGCTTTAGGTTGTGCCACTTTTTTCCACTTAATAAGACTAATCCTTTTACCATTCTATTTTTTATTGAGAACAAAATTCCTCTGAAATCTGTCCAACTCATCGGTAACAACCTTAGATACGGGAAAAACAAATAAATGGTGAGAGGCTAAAGTCCCTAAAATAATATGAGCCAAAACAGTCCCTCCATCCCAATTTAGGTGTTTACCATTATATAAAGCCAACTTGCTACCAAAATTTTCATACAAATGACCAAAAATTCTGTACTTTGTTTTTCTGAACTTAAAGAGGCATTCCCAAATATTTATCAAAGGCCTTAGACATGTTAAGTTTGAATTTCATAAGGCCTTTCTTAGATCTACGCTTTTTCATAGTGTCCATAATTTCATGGGCTATAACTATATTATCAGTTATTAACCTAGATGAGAGAAAGGTTTCATGGTAAGGGCTTATGAATTTATCCATCACCTTTTTTAATATAGTGGCCAACAACTTAGAAATAATCTTGTAAGATACATTAGTAAGACTAATAGGTCTATAGTCAGAAACACTCTTTGTGGATTCATATTTAAGTATGATACTAACGAAACTATTATTTATTTGCTTAAGTAAATGCCTAGAAATTAAAAAAAGGCTTTAGCCATATAAACAATGCTGACCCCAACCACATTCCACATTTGCTGGTAAAAACCAGGTGAACGGACGTCTGGACCTGAAGAGGTCAATGACTGCATCTGAAAAAGAACATCTATAATCTCCTCAACGGTTTAAGATTCAAGAAGAATAAGATTATCCTCATCAGTGATACAAGGATTTAAATTTATCAAAAAAAATTCAAGGTTATCAGGATTAGAGGTCTTCGTGATTTTAGAGAAATAGTCTCTAAGCTCACTAGTTATACTGGTTTGGTCATATAACCAAACTCCTATACTAGACTGCAGACGCTATTGAGTCCAATGTAAGATGACCCATTTTTCCTCAATGGATAAAACTGCGAGATACCAGAAGAGGTGTTTATCACATGATCTCATTTAGAAGGTCTCTCTAACGCTGATTTTTGACGTGTATTTCGCCATCATTTATTAGTTAAAGCATGAGCGACTTTTTCATTATCTGATAGTATCTTTGAGAAAATATCAGAAACCCTATCAGATATTGAGCTAAGGTTGCACTTTAAGTCGTAATTTTCCTTTTTCAATGAACTACACTGCTCATGAACCAAGCTGAGATCAAATTTAACTTTTTTCTTTAACAAATAGAGGTTATCCATTTCAGAGGAGTGAGTCTCAATCATTTGTTTTTTTTTTCTCGTGCAGTATTTTTTCTGTCGGTATATTCAAGAATACTAACCCTTTCTCTATTTAGGTTTAATTATGAAATGAGCTTATTAATATTGTATGATTATGACTCAACAACTTCACAGAGATCACGTTATCTGTTAAGAGATTCAACACATTTACATACTTCTCCTGAAGGTCGTTTATCACATAGATTTGATGTTCAATAATATTGGAATCATTATAATTTCCGTTAGGTTTCTATTTATATTCTGAAATAGAATCTTTAGGAAGATTAAAGAGCATATCTTCAGAGACTGGGGATATAACAAGTCACTTCTGGATTCAGAAGAATCAACTAAGGAGGGATCCTTTGAGGTAATTCCTAAGCACTTGGCATTATTAAATCCAGATGGAGAAATATTAATACGTGGTCATAGGTTTAGAATGCTTACAAACACAGACTTTTTTGTTAGGTCTAACGATGTTTGTTTGCTCTGGTACCAATTTAAAAAGAGACGGTACCAAGTACACAACCAACTTTTTTGTTCGGCATCCTGTATGGACAAAACCTAATATAATTGTAAGTAGATATAATTGAAAATACTTGAACAATATATATAAAGAGTTATCTCTTATATATTCCACAATCAATATGTCTAGATTGATAAGTCCATGAACCTGATTGTGTAGAAGAGTATTTGGATGATCTCACAAATCAATATCCAATATCAATCTAATCATATCCAAGTCAAGAGGATCTAAATTCTGACAAGTATCAAACATGTAATCTATCTTTCAAGATACGAATTCAACAAGAACAAGTCTCGTTATTAATCAAAATTAATAAGTACTTAAACTACCTAGATTAAATACATACTACTTGTGTTTTTCCAATTGTAAAGATAAAACAATATAACGGGGAAAAGGAAAAACATAAGAAACCATAAGTTTGTTAACGAGGAAAATGCACCTGCAGAATAACCCCGGGACCTCGTCCAGCCTTGAACTCCAAACTATATTAAGACGCTACAGACAATAGCCTACTATCGTACTTCAGACTGGAATGTAGTTGAGACCGAATTAACCCTCAAAAAAATTCAGCTTCATCCGTGCTCCTTACGTTTCTCGAACCTCGTAAGGATCTATGCAATTTATTTCCTTTGTTGACATCCTTTACAGCCTAATAGTAATTCTTTTTTTTAATACTTGATAGCCTAAGAGTTACTTCAACCTAAGTTAATACTTATGACGTTGATCTGCCACTAACAAATAAGCCTATATGATTTCCCTTTTGATCTTTAAATCTAGGTTTGGAAATATGTTTGGAATAGACAAAGTCCAGCAAACCTCACGACTCTAAAACACTAACACTCAGTTAACTGACAAACTTGGATTATTAACCATCTATCAAAAACAATCTAAATAAATCAATGAAGAAGAGTTTTAGACATCTATCTTGAGGAATCACAAAATCTGAGACGAAAAGAACTTTGCGATTTCTATCTATCTCGTTCCTGATCGGAGATTGACAAGAACTTCAACAATTAATAAGAGCAAGATCAGGATACACGAATTTTCAGGTAAAAGATAATTGGATCTGGCTTTATGAATCCCTAAATGAAGTTTTTAAATAGTAAACATAATTAGGTTTATCAGTGGAAACCTAGGTTAATAGAGGACGACTCTAGCAAGAAACTAGGACACAAAAGTATCATGGATTGAGAAGTCATGTTGTACGATTTATACATTTTCAAGGCTCTAGGTAACTTTGAACTCAAGCTAAGATAACTTGAAATTTAAGCAAACACTTTCTTAGTTTAGATGAAATTTTTATTAGGAATTCATGTAAGCATGTGAGAATTTCGCCTTGAAATTACACCGAAGAATATACACTATGTTCCAAGGTACTGGAACCATGTACGATGATAATTCATGGCAAATATGCCTTATGAACTTACAAGCATAAACTATGTATATTAACACTCAATACTTAAACTATGATTTACAAACACAAAGTGATTTAGTGAACAAGTTGTCTTGGAACTGTTTATAAGAGTTGTAGCAATGCGAAACAAATTTGTGAAAATAGTTCATGAGCATCTTCTTAGTTCGATACTGGGTAGGTATGTGTAGGCGTATGCATAACTACAAACCAGTATGTGAAATCAGGCTGTTGGGGTACGCGTACCGGGTATGTGGACCTCCCTCTCATTCACGAACTCGGAACCTTTGGCTACGCGTACTGGGTTTGCGTACCTACCATATGCCGGAAGTCAGATCATTAGAGTATCCGTACCTACCCTGTGCCCAGAATTTCAGTAGTTCTGAAAACTCTCTTCCAATAATTTGAAATATTCTCAATCGCCATACATAATGAATATCATTTTCTGGGTAATTTCCAAATGATCAACCTGAAAAAAATAAATAACTCATGAACAATAAATTGTTCTCAACCAAGATTGTCAAGGATCTAGAACATCCATTGTTTGAATCGTATTTCAAGATACTTATCAATACAAGCTTAACTCAACATTTCTTCTTTGCAATATAAAATCAACTAAAATCATACGACATAGTCTCATAGGATAGAATGGTAAGTGACGTGAATAAATATGATGGTTCAGGCTTCACGTACCTATTTTCCGATGAAGTTCTTCAAATTTCTTCGTTCGATCTCTAGTCTTCAATCATCGAGGGTTATGTAACGATGTCTGATACTCAACTACCAAACTTTAATCTAGTATGAGAATTGACTTTAATAGACTAGAGATCAAGATATAGTTTTGTGCATCTAACATTACAATAACCGTAAGATAACAAAACATGCGAGTTTAACCAAGCAGTGCTGTAACACTACAGTATAAACATATAGGAGTTGCAATTAAATGTTAACATTTCTAAATATAAAAAACGAATATTTTAATTTACCTTTTAAATTTGCTTCTTTTTCTCCAACTTTACCATTTCCATTTTCTTTTATTCCTGCAAAACTCAATCAATCAATTACATAAATTAGACAGAGAAGGATAATCCAACCTTTAATCCATACAGTTTCAACGAATCTTTTTTCTTCACTAAACCCCTGAAAAACAAGCTTCCATTAAACTCAAACCTAACCTAGAAAATCATCTCCCTTTTATTTATTAAATCTAACAATATATAGATTATATCCATTATAACCAATTTATATAACAAACATTCAAATCAACTAAAATTTCAAACCCTGAATCTATTAGTGGTGTTGGATGAAGACAGATAGTGAAGAAATGAATGTTTAATTGCTTAAATTAATGTTAATTAAGTAGTCAAACCTCTTATATTGTAAGACCTTTTCGGTCGACACCATAAAAAACCATTGACTTTTATTGACAAAGGTGACGGGTTGTACATTTAGATTTTTGGGCTGCTGAAAAGAATTTTCTAAGTTTGATGGAGTAACTATTAGGGGAAATAAAACGATCCACGGATATGTGATGATGCATAAATTGTGGGCCATTTTTTGTGGTTTAAAATAGCAACAAATCAATAAAGGCTAAGGAAACCTCTTAAATTGTAGAAATTAGGCTCGGGAGTGAGGATCCATTTAAGGATTATCTATGTCGACAAGTCCCTAATTAAAAAATATTTATACCCGGGACCATGATTTTTAAAAGCGTACGCTTTGCTTAAAAAATCTTCGAGTCACAACACGGGCATATTCCAAATTTGAATACGCTTCAACACTTTTCCCGCCTAAAATTTAAAAGAAAAAAATGAAGTTTATGATGGGATTCGAACCTCCCTTCTCCGTATATTCCAAATTTAAAAGAAAAAAAAAAGACAAAAAAGAAGTTTCTGATGGGATTCGAACCTCCCTTCTCCGTATATTCCAAATTTAGATACGCTTCAACACTTTTCCCGCCTAAAATTTAAAAGAAAAAAGAAAAAAAAAGACAAAAAAGAAGTTTCTGATGGGATTCAAACCTCCCTTCTCCGTATATTCCAAATTTAGATACGCTTCAACATTTTTCCCGCCTAAAATTTAAAAGAAAAAAATGAAGTTTCTGATGGGATTCGAACTTCCCTTCTCCGTGGGAATACCTACAGTAGGCCTAACCACTGAGCTGTAACTTATTATATGATAATAATTGGACTTATACAAGATTTATAGAAATATTATCTTCTTAGTTAAGCATTTAAATTTAAATTCCATAGCTAACTAAGAACAACCAGTGCTATTTATAGACGCTTCAAACACTAACCATGAAGTGATGCTTCACGCTTCAACATACGCATCACTTCTTAAAAATGAAAAACGCTTCAGGCTTCGCTTCAGGCTTTAAAAACCTTGCCCGGGACCCAATAAAATATAATTTTAATGAAGAATAAAATGACCACACTATCCTTGTTAGACCTAACTTTTTTCCCACACCATCCACCAGTTGTTTCTCTTTTGGAGAGACAGGGAAACTAAGAAAAAATAAATCTAGATCTAGAAAAGAAAAGAAAATTCAGAGAAACCATTCAAATTTTCAAACTCCATAAAATCGATCGATAAAGTAAAATTTCAAAATTCATATAGAAAACCAAGTGTAAAAAAATCGATCGAAAGATACTAGAAATCTACTGGAATGGTATAAATCAAAGAGTACACAAAGGGATGTATATCATGTTTTATCTCATGTTGTCGTGCGGGGAAAACTTTATAAGCTAGAAAGCTGTTGGTCGCTAGATTTACAAGATCCTTATGTTTTTTATTTTTTCCGTAAAATTATAATGGATGACACCCGACAATGATGCTGATGGCGGTGTTGAGTTTGGAGGTTTGGACTTTGGAGTGATGTTATGTTGTTCTTGATGTGAAGGTGGAAGTGAAAGGGTATTTAAATCATAAGAAGGGTCTTATAAATGTAAATACATAAGGGTTATTTTATTTTTGTAAAATCAAGTACAAGATTTTTTTAGAACCCATGTTCAGGGATACTCTCACAAATTGAGACATACTCGAAAAAATTGAGATATATATATATATATATATATATATTGTGAAGTAATTTGAATAACCCTTTATCCAAATAAATTTACTAATAACTAAATTACCCTTAATAAATTAGAACTAAATAAGTGTTAATTGATTAACCTGTTAAGATTAAGATTAATATTTTGATTTTGATTTTATCTTTTTAAGTTTAGTTATAGAATAGGAGTGTAGAAAAAGAGGATTTGGGGAGATTTGAGTGACACGAGAGATCTTGGTGAGGAATTTGATGTTGGGAAATCCTCATCTCACCAAGAAGAAGGTGCTGACTATGGTCAATTTCGGAGTAGAGAAATGCAATTTTGAAAACTATATAATCCGTTGCAATTAAATTTTGAAACAATGGCGACGAAAATAACCGACAATTGGCATTGATATAACTTGAATCGACTATATCGATTCCTAACATGCAAATTACCCAGTTGACTAATTAAAAAGCGGGAGTCTAACAACCTCACCCAATATTTCACTTAGCAATCTGTATGGACTAACTCCAATATACTTTTAAGAGAATCAACTAGACAGTCAGACTCAATCTTAATAAAAAGTATATCTAAGAGTTATATCTCAATTTTTCGATTTAATCCACACTCAAGCAATTAGGAACTCGCGAACCTGATTGAATACAAGAGAAATAACTTGAACGGTACCAAAGGCCAATGTTCAAGGATCAATCAATTTCACTCAACAACCAAAGGTTGGATTTACCAATTGAACGATTCAACGCACAACCTGTGATATTTCAATTATATAAAAAAATATAATGCGGAAAATAAATAATACAGACACCAGAAGTTTTGTTAACGAGGAAACCGCAAATGCAGAAAAACCCCGGGACCTAGTACAGATTCAACACCACACTGTATTAAGCCGCTACAGACACTAGCATACTACAAACTAACTTCGGTCTAGATTGTAGTTGAACCCTAATCAATCTCACACTGATTCAAGGTACATTTGTGTTCCTTACCTCTCTGATCCCATCAGGATACTATGCACTTGATTCCCTTAGCTGATCTCACCCACAACTAAGAGTTGCTACGACTCAAAGTCGAAAACTTGATAAACAAATCTGTCTCACACAGAAAAGACTATTGGAATATATAAATATGTCTCCCACAGAAATACCTACGGGTTTTTTTCCGTCTTTTGATAAATCAAGGTGAACAAGAACCAATTGATATACCGGACTTATATTTCCGAAGAACAGCCTAGAAATATCAATCACCTCATAATAATCTTAATCGACTAGCGAAACAGGATATTGTGGAATCACAAATGATGAGACAAGGGTGTTTGTGACTACTTTTCTATCTTGCCTATCGAAGATATAAATATCAAGCCAATCTTACGATTGCACTCAATCATGATAGAAACAGCAAGATCAGATCACGCAACTACAGAGAAATCATTTGGGTCTGGCTTCACAATCCCAATGAAGTCTTCAAGTCGTTAACCTACAGGTTTTCGTGAAAAACCTAAGGTTAAAGGAGAATCGACTCTAGTTTATGCAACTAGTATCACACAGGAGGTGTGGGGATTAGGTTTCGCAGATGGTAGAGTTCTCCTTTATATAGTCTCCAAATCAGGGTTTACAATCTAAGTTACCTTGGTAACAAAGCATTCAATATTCACCGTTAGATGAAAACCTGATTAGATTCGAGCTAACATCTTTCAACCGTTAGATCGAACTTAGCTTGTTATACACAAATGAATTGTAACTTCATTTAAATTTGGGTATACTTAGTTGGTTCAACAATAGTTAACCAATGGTTAGCCATATGAGCACTTTCATATCAACCTTATTCATCTTCACCATAACTAGTTCAAATGACTCAAATGAACTAGTTAGAGAGTTGTTCAATTGCTTAGATCTCATAGAAGTATACAATACACAATTGAAGCAAAATCGGTTTTGATTCACTAGAATCGATTCATGAACATTATAACCACGGTTTGCAAAGATTGCATTCTTTATTATATAAATGTTTTAGTTCATGAACAAACCAATTTTAGAAAGTAACCTACCTAAGTATGCAAACGGGTACGCGTACTTAAGTAACCAGATTGAGTTTGTTTTTACTTTCAAACTCCAGCAGAAATCACGGACGTAAACTTTCCGCCAGTATGCGTACGGGTACGCATACTTACCCAGATTTCCAACAACTGCCAGTACGCTTACGGGAACGCATACTTTGGGTTCCCGGTTTGGGCTTTTACACAAATGTGATAACACACTATGTTTATATCCAAACATGGTTACATGTTTCTAAACTCTCATTTCAATCATTGAAACTTTCTTAGAGGATGTTATACAGTTGTTATTCACAAACTATTTTTCATCAAAGCGATTTTCAAGTTATTGAAATAACAACATGACTTTCGTCACGAGTAAAGATGAACTTGGCCAAAGCGAAAGCTTACCAACACATATTTCGAGAAATAGATAAGAGAGATAAACTCGGCTCGAAATAGCAAATGTGTATGATCGAAGTTTATATAGCAATACGACTTTTGTCTCAAGATAAGAGATAAAATAGATAGACTTTTGAGTGATGGATAAGTTCAAGTCTCCACATACCTTTTTATCGATGAAGTTACACAAGTTCCTTGAGTAGTTCTTCGTCTTCGCATGATGAACGTCGTGGAGTCTAGAGCTCAACTACACTTACTATCCTAATCCGAGACTTAGGTATAAGTAGACTAGAAATCAAGACTTATAGTTTTGGCAACTAAACTTGACAAACAAGCTTGAGATAGCAACGCTTGAGAGTTCGACCGAGCAGTGCTCTAACAGCTAACATAGCAGTCGGCATTGCATTCAACGAAAAGACATGTTGACTAAAACCGTCAGCAATGGGGTTCATCCACAGAACAATGCCGATTGTTATTGCATTCATACATTAACCAATCCCGACAGTTACTCTGTAACTCTTCAATTTGACTTCATTTTTTATTTAAAAGCTAAACAATTCAATCACAACACTACGGAAATTAATGGACGAATAAAATTTTTGGAATCGACTACTTGACGATGAAATGAAGAAATTATGGAAGACGAGGAGAAGAAGAAGAGCAGCCGGTTTTGAGGGAATGGGAGATACCAATTTAAAATGGTTTAGTTTTATTTTATCTTTTATTTTTAGCTTTTATTGGGGTAAAAGGAAGAATTGACATTTCATCACAAAAAATACCCCTTAGCAATAATCCAGTCCCATATAACCGTTAGTATCCCTTATATAATTTGGGATAGTATTTGCTTTTTTCTGGAGAAAAATATCTCCAACAGCTTATGATGTATCCTCTTGATTTCTAGTCTAGAATTCGTGGATGAGAGAGCCTTCTCATTGGTGATTGTAAACATCAGTGATATTTTTATTTTTTATTTTGAAACAGATATAGTTAAAATCTCCGGTAACAACACATCTGAGTGATAAAAAAACAAGAGAATGGACACTATTGTACTTATCTCAGTATAATGAAGAAAAAGAAAAACGAACAATACAAAACAAAACAAAGGTGACTTTCCAAGGAGCTACTACAGTTAACAGAAAACTATCGGCCACAACAACAATGCCATTTAGTTTCACTGTACGGCATTTATGTTGGTAAGAAACATGCAGGTCTCCAGGAAGAAAGCACAAACTCACTCCACGACAAATAGTGAGCATAATTTTGACAGATATAAATGGGCAAAGCAACATCTAATTCTATACTGTCCGGATGCCCCAACGGCACAACCAAGATGTATCCAAATATATCAGAGAAAGAACAATTTTTATTGGATGCGAGGCCCTCCAGCGAGACTGGATTAAGATTAACACCGTCGGAGCAGCAAAGGACATCCATGACCAGCAGGCGCAGGAATAATTTGCAAAAATAACACTGGGCAAGTACTCATGCCGATGGCAACACCTTTAGGAATAACAACAACTATTGCTGCAGAAACATGGCTTTTTTTTCTTGGCAACGAGATTAGAACTACAACAACAACAATGGACAAAGGTCTGGTTCGAAGAGGATTCACAAGCACTCATACAACACACTCTAAACCCTGAACTTCTAACACATCAACAACACACCACTCCTTGATACTTTAGAAACATGATACAGGAAATCAAAATGCTAATGCTCCAAATCCCCCATCCAAGAACAGGACATGCTTACTGAGAAGCAAATCAGACGGAAGACAAACTAGCAAACGAGGCAGTCGAACACCAATAGAGGAACCCAATGACTTCAACAATTTTTTTTTGATATAATGTGTCCTTTCCTTTCAAACGTTGTACTAGATGATAGGAATGCAGTAACATTTCCACAACACTGTCAAAATCATGGCTTCCTTAAAAAAAAATTTATCTTTATCTTCAAAAAGAAAAAAAAATACTATTACTACAGTGGATGGAATATCCTCTTCTTCCATTTTATGTATACATCCTTGATTCATTGTATATATATTACTCTCTTCTAATGCTTTTTTTTTTCTTTTTTATTTTAACAAGACCATATGAGAAAAATCTACGTAATACATAAAAGTTGGTAGCATTGATCTCGTGTGTTCACCGATGCCAAATAAAAATTTGACAGACAAACGATGTACACGCATATGTGCAAAATGGACTTGTTAGGCAGCGAATTTACATATCATGTCTAGTAGATCAAGTCTACCCAAAGATTAGTTAGTATTCTTCAAATTATTCCCTATCTCAAGGTCACTATCATGCAGTTCCCGTCACAGAAATTTTCCATGTAAACCCAAGCCACCAGAAGTATCAGTAGATGGGCAGCTCTAATGTGCATGTCTTTGTGCAATACCCTCCTCAAGATCTCTGATGAACAAGAATATTAACCACGTCGGAAAGTCAAGAGATTGTTTAGTTTTGTTTGTTTGTTTGTTTGCTGCAGTCTTTGAGAAATCAGAGAAATCACCTTGGTTTCAAACGGTTTCGTTGCTTCGAATGCGGTGACTTCATCAGATGACTTTCCGAATCACTGCTGCTTGGGAACTCGACGGAACCAGATTCCTCGAGCTCAACGGTAACACCATTAGAACTCTGCCCATCCACACCTAATATATCATAATCAGAGCTCTCCCAACTGCCGAAAGCCATCCTCCGAAATCGCTTAATTTCGACACTGTACTCAGCAGAGTCATATGCAGTACTTTGGCCAAGCTTTAAACCATTGTTAAGATCTATTAACCCGTCGCATTCACTATCTAATGCTCGTAAAACCTGAGCGAAACAAGAAAGTATTTTCATTCATTTCCATGAGAAGTGGTTATGATGATGCAGTAAGGCAAAAAGAAAAGCACAAGCGGAAGCACAAACACTTCAAAGTCACATTATGTGGTTCAGTCAATGTGGCCTACATCCACAACAGTTATGGAGGGATGTTGAGGGAGAATAAGACAAATGACTCAAGCTCAAAAAATACCCGCTGTCAGTTTAAGAGACCACTCTCAAAATGAGCCGTAAGTCCTCGTGTTTATGGTCAAACAAGGACTGAATCCAAGATAACTGGGTCGTAAGACTCATTTAAAGCAGACAACAAACATGATGAAGTATTAGTACAGAAGTATTATGCTTTGGCTTGTGCATGCTGGGTTTTAGTTAAGTAGAACCCAAGTTAGGGATTTAATCGTATTGTCAGTTAAAAGAAGCACGATCTAATTAAGATTCAAAATCTCAACATTCATGTGGTAAAAAAGACACTGTTTCCAATAGAAAATGGGATCATAAAGACAAAATTCATAAGAGGCAGTTAAGAAACTAGCCCAAGCTGGTAGCGAAGTGACAGTAAGAATTTCTTTAAAGAGTGATTATGCATAGTTGAAGTTCATAGTTTGTAAATACCACCTGCACCATACGAGGCCGCCTAGGGGCTGCATGACGAACACAAGCAGCAGCTGCCTCAATCATCCGTAACATCTCAGTCTCTACATATCTGCTTTCAAGTTTTGGATCTATTAATGCGGCAAAATTTCCAGTGTCAAGAGCATGAATGAGAAGTGGTCGAGCCTGCATTCAGGTCAATAATGGATTGTCAGAAATGAATGGAGCAATTCTACGTAACGAGCAATCTAGAAAAAGAGCTTGAGTGTGTACACTTTAAGGATGACTGAGGGGCCTCTGTTTAATTAAAAATGTAATGGCTAGAGAGGCAAAGTTAAACAATTAAGCTATTACAGAGGACTATAATTTACTACATCTATTAAAATGTTCAATCTATTGTTCACAACCATCTCACGGATTCCTAAGAAATATGTAATGACAGAAATAACATTTCCATGAAGAAGTGAAATATATTAATAAGTTGCAGTCACTCAATTGTAATTATACTCAATAATTATTGTACTCAATAATTCACATCTAATTTTGTACAAGGGCTTCATTTCTTCTTATTTGCACCAGTAAAATCTGGTGTCTACCAAGAAGACGCTTTATTGGTTCAAATTTCAAGAATATTTCAGGGAATACGACATAAGTCATGATTTTGGCTAAAGGAATCAAATCAAGTAAACTGATTTTTATAAATTATTCAAATAAAAAATCTCAGGCACATAAACAGAATAACAAAATTCCTGTGTTACAATGTTACGCCTAAAAAAAAACTTAGCCGTATCAATACGTATTTACACGGATACGCGTACTAATACTCCCAATACTTCAAGATACAACTCAGTTAGAAAACTTTGACTATACATTAGAAAATTTAGATATTTTACTAGATTTTAGAGCAAGTCTTATGGTGGAATCCAAACTATTCTAAGTGTGGAAAAACCATGGAATGTCAAGTCTAGTGGCTTCCAAGTTGGGGTCTTCCACAGAAAATCCAAGTAAGGTTCCACGGTTTCGTGGAAGGGTTCGTGAAATCCATCTGAACGCCAATAAGAATAGCGTTAAACGCAATTAAGAATGGAGCTAAAAAAACGTAATTAAGAATTGCGTTATTTTTTTATCCGTAGATTTAAAATGAGTTGTTGAAATCTAACGGCTGAAAAAAAAGCTACATTCTTAATTGCGTTTTTTTAGCTTCATTCTTAATTGCGTTTTTTTAGCTCAATTAAGAATAGCGTTTCTACTATTCCACCATTACACTTGCGCTTCCGTCCACAGTATTAAGTGCTGAGGTGGCGTGGAAGATGGAAGATGGATGGATTCCACCATAAGACTTGCTCTTAGGAGAAGTTTTAACTGTAGTGACAAAATATTAGTTCCGAATCTGTCCACTAATCTTGCTCTAGACTTTCTTCCATCTTATCCAGACTTTTTCTTTCTTCAGTGAGATTAATCATACAGATTATATTTTAATCATGCAAACACATGTATGTATTTTGTTAAGTTTCTATCTTATATAATATATTTATGTTAAACTATTGATCAATATTGAGTATGCGGTATCACTGTATTTTAGTTTTTCAAGTTGGTGTATCATAGTAGCGTATTGGTATCTTGTATCCGATACCGTATCGTTGCAACACAGCAAAATTCATATTTCTTTCTCTTGTTAACAAAGTTTCCTGTTTCAAAGGGAAGTAAGACACCCAGACATGAAAAGAGTTTGAAGCTTAGTCCTTACCCATTCAACTAAACTCTCATCACCTAAAGGCTGAGTTGGATCGATGGCTTTACGCCCTGTCACAAGCTCGAGAAGCACTACTCCGAATGAATACACATCCGACCTATCAGTCAGTTTTCCGCTGGATGCGTACTCTGGTGCCATATACCTGAAAGCCAAACTGAATATCAGGAGATGTGATCCAGATATTTTCTGTTATGTTGCTTATCAGTGAAGGGTGAACAAGTCACAACAGCTGGGGCCATTGGTATGATAATCCTTCACATAAGATATTGTTCAATTGAAATATTTTCATTACTTTTTTTATAACCAAAACATATGTTGTACTTTCAATGATTCCTGGATTACATTGTGACCTCTGTTAATTGCTATTAACGAATACCCATCGAACGAAGACTATAAGTTGATGGAAATTGAGGTTATATCATGTAGTGCTAGTCAAAATAAAACCCGAAATGCGTCCAACCTGATACAAAATATGATCTCATCTTACAAAATATGTAACCTACCCAACCGTCCCCACCACACGAGTTGATACATGAGTGTTATAATCACTTGCTAGTTTGGCGAGTCCAAAGTCTGAAACCTGTGATTTAAAACAGGTTTCAAGTTAGATTATAGTATGCCAATCAAAACAAGAAAGAAAAGCATATATATTAAGTAAATGTTATAACCTGTGCTTCAAAAGTATCATCTAATAAAATGTTTGCAGACTTGATATCCCTATGAATTATCTTTGGGTTACCTGAATGCAAACACGCAAGAAAGCAGAAAGTTAATTTGTCAAGCACTACAACTATCTGGATATAGGCATATAATTTATTTGTTGGTACTCGGGAATAGCTGAAATTCCATAAACATGGCAACAGTTGGCAGTTGCATTATGTTAACCGGCTACATTCTTCTCCATCTCATAGCGAGACTTGAATTTGCTGGTATATTCTTCACTTTCTACGATACGATTTGACCAAAATTTTGGTTGATGTTTGAGAAAACAAGTACTAAAAGCAAACAAGTTTGCATAAGCTACGTACAATCGTCATGTAGATATGCCAATCCACGAGCAGCACCAAGAGCAATTTTAATTCTTTTTGGCCATTCCATCACAGGCATTCCTTTACCTGGACAATAAGCATCAACTTCAAGCAGCACGAAACATAAAGCACATGACATTCAAGAAAAGTAACAAAGTTACTTACCGTGCAAATGATGATCTAGATTGTTATTAGGTAGAAATTCGTATACAAGCAATCGCT
Organism: Papaver somniferum; assembly: GCF_003573695.1. NCBI lineage: Eukaryota > Viridiplantae > Streptophyta > Magnoliopsida > Ranunculales > Papaveraceae > Papaver > Papaver somniferum. Next base: position 9,977,430 of record NC_039367.1, on the reverse strand, counting down.
GATTTTCAGCGATGCAATATCCAACCAAAGAGACTAGATGCCTGTGGTGCACACGACTAATGATCTCTACTTCAGCTCTAAACTCCCGTTCCCCCTGGCTGCTGCCTGTCTTGAGCTGTTTTACTGCAACTGCTCTTCCATCTAGAAGCCTACCCTTGTATACACACCCGAATCCACCTTGTCCAAGAATATTTTGCTTAGAGAACCCATTTGTTATCTCCATCAAATCTTCATAGCTAAAGCATGATATAAGTCCTATTACACCTGAATCAGGTCCACTACTTCCATTGTGATATTCAACTGTGGGAGACAGTGGTGGCCTTCCATTGTACAATCCATCTGATCGACCTACTAACAGGTTTTGCGGTTGTTGGACATAGAAGTACCCATCTACAAATATATACAGAACTCCAGTTTTCAGACAATCAAATTTAAGCATCTGAATAAACATAGATGTACATTGTTTACCTGGTTGGACAATGACATTACCAGGGGTAGGTCCATAATGCACACCAAGTCCGGGTCCTCCCCTCTTCCTCTTCTTTTTCACCATAAAGAAAAGGAAAGCAACCATGGCGAGAACTACTACTCCCATTACTGCGGCAGCAGCTCCGACAACAACTCCACCGTTGTTCCCTGATTTCGGTGAAGGATTGGATGTGGAGTGAGGAGGAGTTAGATTACGGGCAGAATCTGGCGTAGGGGTAGATGGTACTGCAGGTGGTGCGGACCAACCTGGGGGGGAAGTAGGTCCTGTTTGTGATCCAGGCAATGGAGTTAATGGGTTAACGGTGGGCGGGGGAAATTGTATTGGAGGAGGTGACAATCCGGAGATTCCTGGAGATGGTGGAGGTAAAACAAACGTGATGGTTGTTGGCGTTGGCGAAGGGCTAACAGAATTTGCACTTTGACTCCATGGCTCCGGAACAACTGGGGGAGGAGGAGAAGGAAACGGGGGAGGAGGAGAAGGAGATGGAGTAACAGGCGGAGAATCTATCTGTGGGGGTGGCGGAGATGGTGAAGTCACCGGAGCTGGTGGTGGAGAATTTGGAGGTGGTGAGGAAGGTGGTGGAGAATTGGGTGGTGGAGAACTTGGCGGGGGAGAACTTGGCGGAGGAGAACTTGGCGGAGGAGAAGGAGGCGGAGAACTTGGTGGTGGTGGTGGAGATTGTGGGTTTGAGACTTCAGGAGCGCTTGCAGATTCCAATTCAGGTCGGAAGATTACAGATGGCGAAGGTATTAAATTTTCTGGATTATCATCGCTACTCGATGGTGGAGGAGGAGGAGGAGATACATTGCTCGATGAGATATTCATCGAGCTTGTATTTGACGACGACATTTTCTCTAATCTATCTAAAATATTTATCCATCTCCAAAATTTTCATTCTCATATCAAAATCTAAATTAAAATCAAAATCAAAATGAGTTTTCTATACACAATGATCATTAATTACAAAAACCTAACCTTTAGGAATTCAAATAAATTCTATCTATCCAGAAAACGGATGAGTGTATAACCTGTTCTGTTGATAGTACAGCAAGATTATTCACTTCCTCCTCGAAATCAAAAAGATGAATTTCTGAAAATTCAGACAGAAATTCATCCAAAAAAAAAAAAACATTAAGGAAAAAAAGAACGCGTAAATAATACAGAATTCTCTCAAAATCTGGTTCCGACGATTTCGGAATTCTCTCGAACAACATCATTCCGGTCGATCCAATTTTAGGCTGACCATTTATGTGCTAAATCTAAACATCTCATTTCGCGCTTTTATTTTATTTTTATTTAGGATGTAAACATGACGGATTTTGTCCTCAACAATAATCATCCTTTACATTATAAGAAAAACCAAGACTCGTCTTGGGTGTGGAAAGGAATTTATAGAGGTCTGGATATTGTTAAAAAGAACTCTTTATGGGAAATTAAGAATGGTAAAGGTATAAAAGCTTTTGAAGATAACTGGATACCAGATGCTATCAGTCCCCTTTGCATTCATTTCCTAATCCTAATTTGGTGGTTGCTGATCTCATTGATGATAACACTAAAACTTGGAATGAGCCTTTGTTGAATGCTTTCTTCACTAGTGAGAATGTTAGTAGAATTAGGAATCTTCGTATCCCTTATTTTGGCAAAGATAGATTAATTTGGTCTAACTCTCACAATGGGACATTTTCTGTTAAATCTTCATATAAAGTTTTATCTTCTGATAATGTTAATGGTACCATGAACCCTTCCCCCGATCCTATTTTCAAAGCTCTGTGGAAATCTTACCTAATTCCTAAAGTTCAACTATTTGTCTGGAAATGTATCACTGATGCTCTGTCAACGAAACTCAGATTGTCACAATACAGGTCAAATAGTGATACTATTTGCATTATGTGTAATAATGGTGATATTGAAACCACTGAGCATCTACTGTTACATTGTACTTTTGCAAAATCCGTCTGGTCTGCAACTCCAAATGGACATATTACTTTACATGATGCAAGTACTAATCCTTCGATTAAGGGTTGGATAAGGCAATGGCTGGAGAAAGGTATATCTGACAAGACTCAGATAGAAATCCTTACTACTGCTTGGAGCATCTGGAGAGATAGATGTTGTCGTGTCTTTCAACAGAAAATTACACAGCCATCTTCCACTGCCAGACTGGCCATAAGACTTTTTAATGACACCATTGATCTGTTAAACTCTGAGCTTGATCAAAGAGTTAATAACACCAGTAGCGACTTGCATAATCATTCTGTTTCTGATTCTAATACTGTATCTTATGGGAATCTCCCTGAGGATTGCATTTTAGTATACTGTGATGCGTCTTTCGACAAAAATACTAATACCACTGGAATTGGTATCTATATGACTACAGCTGCAGGTACCTTTAAGGGATGCAAAATAATCAAAGGTTTAGCAAGGAATCCAGAGGAAGCAGAATGTCTAGCGGTGCTGGAAGCTATCAAATGGGCACATAGCAAGAAACTTTCTTCTATCAGTATTTACAGTGATGCAAAAAAAGTGATTGATTACTTGAAGAATAAAAACAGTAGTCTCTGTTGGTTTAGTTGCACAATCATGGATGACTGTAATTTGTTATTAAACTACTTTTCTTTTATTAGAACTAGTCACCTTAGGAGAAATCTCAACTCTATAGCAGACAAAGCTGCTAAGTATTGCAGGCGTTTCAGCATTTGTAATGAGTGGTGGGAAATCATCCCTGATTTCTTAGCAAAACTCTTGTAATACTGGAAGCTCTTCAATGCAATCTTTTTTCTTAGAAAAAAAAAAAAAAAAAGGGAAACCTCAGTTTGGATGGGGTTATCTGCCTCTCTTTAATGACAACAAGCCTAAACTGAAAACGGTCACCAAATTTGGTTCCCGCACGGTTTTTTCGTGTACCGCCTTATCTTTCGTACACCAAACGTATATTTGCGCGTTTTCCTCCTCTTTAATGACAACCATTTGGATTGTTCTTCTTCTCTTTTGATTTTCTCTTTCTCTCTTTTCTAACATCTTTCTGAGATAAATCCTAGAATTAAAAAGTCTCGGTTTCAAGCAATTAATGATGAAAATAATGATTTGAATGAATCGATTCAAGTATAACTGAGTTATATCTCCCTGGATCGATTTAACAGTCAAAGTTAGGGTTATTTTGAATTTCCTCTTCTCTCCGAGTTCTATTCCGAATGGTTGTTGCAACCTAAGATTTAGTGGACGAATTCATCGGGTAATGGTACTGATTTATTGTCGTACATCAATAGAATCCATCTGTGAATTTGATTTGATTCTTTACCAATTTCAATTAAGTGAAGCTTGAATCTACATAACCCTATGGATATTAAATTCGAACTTTATGTTAATTTTGCTTAAACATCTCTTAGTTTAATGGATGACCTCGGTATTCTGTAGAGGGTAAGTTTAACATGAACTAGTTGTTTTGCTTGATGGTCGTTTGCTACCCTGAAAATTAATTGATTGTATGGGTTTTACTTCGTAATCAAATGATAAAGGAAATGAATTTGACGAATGAATAATTGTTAAAATTTCAATTCTTGATATATGTTGATGAATTTCATGTTTCAGAGTTGGTTCTTGAGGTTCCCTCGAACAAAAACTCCAGTAATTGTGCCAACAAAATGTTGTTCAAGAGTATCTTAGTAGCAGCAGTGAAAATTTTATGTGTTTGCATCAGAATTCATGTTGTTAATTGACATTGCGGTTCACAGAGGAAAACTTATCAAGTCTCTAAAGTTCAGTTCATTCGTTTCAACTCAAGCATGGATTTTGGTACAGTCGAGATTGACTGATATTATCTAAGGTGTGATCTCAATAACAACCCGGACAATATGGTGCTTTTCCTTAACTGGAACAAGTTTATTCGTTACTTATTGGAAAATATTTTGTGTTTTCTCTCTCCATGAATGCTGGTTACTAAACTCATTCTATCTGATTCAGCTATGTAGTAGAGAGATGCAGTAAGGCAAGTTGTAATTAACTTCATGGCAGCATGGTTTGTCATAAAAGTTTTTAATTAAGAAGATTCATCCCTTTGTCATTCCCATTCATGGGTCATAAAAAAGGTTCTATCAGAGTTTTGAGCATGCCCATCATCTTGGGATGCAGTTTAGCAGTTAGTCTGGGTGAGTTATATCAGTCACATTCTTTTTACGTATCTTATATTTTCTTATTTTCATACATGTCTTGCTCACGCAACTAACTCTTTAGGATGGTAAAGAATGATGGTCCGATTTTTATAATATTACCTGACTATTTGGTAATGTATCTTTCTATGACTAAGTTAACTACTCCCTACGTCCCACTATTAATTGAGTTACTTTATAACTAAATTTAGTTATAAAATAAGTCAATTAATAGTGGGACGTAGGTAGTGTTTGTTTATTATATTCCAATTTGGAACTTGGAATCCAACTAATTATCTATCATTACAACCCCTTACTTCCTTTGCAGAAATTTGAAGTTTTTATTGTATGGTCGGTTAATACATGATTGTTGTGACTTACTAACTTCGATGCAGTGTCGACTTTGAACTTCCAATTATTGTTAAGGTGAAGATGATTCAAACAGATCACTGCATAAGGTGGATCAAAGGTAGGGACTGTTGATACTGAGTCTACTGTGAGTGTTCCTTTGTTTGTTAACAGTTGCGACGATATATTGGACACTAGAACCCTAAATTTCATGGGCACGGAAAAATAGTTTTGAAACTTCTATTTTTCCTAAGCACCACTATTTTATTGCTTTTATTAATATTGTTCTTCACAATTTGTGGATTTGAGTTTGAGAAACTTGATTGAGGATACTTTCTGCAAGTGTATGTACTCAAGAACTCCACACTCTGTAAAAAGATATTTTCAAGAAATAGGGAACACAGAGTGTGTTTTTATGTTTATAATTAGTGTTTTGATTTTTTTTCGTGCGATGCATGTGCATTCTACTTGTCATCTTAATGGCGAAGGATCGGCTAACATGGTAAGTTTGACAGAGTCGGTCACAGACCCTTACGACCATTGGATATTGTCATTTCTGATGGCTGAGATGTGTTGATAAAACATGCTGGTTTTCTATCCATGACCCGGTAACACAGTCCTAATCTAATTTCCAATTTCTCCGTTCTCTCTTCTCTTCGAGCAACACTGCAACAGATTTCATTCTTCTCTGACATTCTCTATAATCTCTTCAGTCTGTGAGGAGTAGGTAAGTCAAAAGAATTACAAATAATTTTTAAGTCTAAGGATTTGAACCATTTTATTCCTAGGATTTTGATTTGGGGATTGAGATTATGGGTTTTGAAAATTTGTAAGTTGGGTAATAAGATTTATCACAACTCATAACCAGTGATTCACTGGTTTTTATATGGAATCCTTAAATTGAAGGTTTCAACCTGAAACAAATATTGATTTTGTCTACAATTTAATATAATAATATTCAACCTAATAATTTCAGTTCCGAAATCCAAACACTTAAAAGAAAATTATTTAACAATCCGGTTACAATCTTAGTAAAATAAATTAAGAACTCGTCATTAAATGGTAGGATTTTTTAAATTTGTTTTGTTGCATCGGAAGAGGATATCTAGAGAAGGATAGAGAAAATAAGATGTGTTGCAGTGCTTGAAGAGAGAGAGGTTTGATCAAAGTAATATAAAATAAAATTAAAGACCGTGTTAACTGGGTCGTGAAATGATCAATACATCTCATTCATTAAAAATAGAGATATCCAATGGTCGTAAGGGTCTGTGACTGACTCTGTCAAACTAACCTTGTTAGCCAGTCCTTCCCTTATCTTAATTTTTTTCTTCTTTTTCTTTATTAGTATTATTTTTATTTTATTTTATTTTTGGAAGCATGCATTCTTTTAAAAAACTTTAATGATTATTACACGAGTGTATAAGATACTGAAAGATTCACCAGTTATATTTGGAATGATATGGCATCAATCTAAAATAGCAAAGTCGTGGAGCAGAGTGAGTGCAGCAGTCTTCAGATCGTAGGTGCATCGGGGGAAGTATTGGAGTTGAAGGTCAGAAGGCCTTCATTCAGTGATCTCCACAAGAAAAGTTGTACTTTTGATAGACATGACAGAGTCCATAAGAATTTATCCATGATTTAAGATCAGAGAAACTACTTTTAATGCACACAATATGTCTGATGGAATGCTTATATACACAATCCATCAATATCTGGAGAACCTGTTTTTGAAACGGCAAAAGCAAAACATATAAACAATGTCGTCAATGTTATTTTGAGTTCTAGTTTGATCTTTTTGAAATTATTATTCTCAGATATTTGTTTTTAAACGTCGGTTACCTACTTTTGGTTTATGCATTGTTGCTAAGAGTAATGTAACTAATGACTTGCTAGCCATTAAGGAATCAGGAATTCTTAAAGTTTTTTCTCAGACCATTTTGTCACCGAATATTATGCGGGGTATGTTTGTATATTATGTGGAATTAAAACGGATATAATAACATGCATCTATTACAATCATATTCTAGTGAGTATTAAAATTAGTCTCATTGAATTTTGAAAAATTGGTTCTTCAGAAGAATCGTTCTTGTTGATACACTGTTAGGTGATGACGACTCAGATTGGAGATGTGAGAACAATACTTTGCATGCCAGGTTTATACATGCTTTCGACATCTCTTTAAGGATTGCATGCCTTTTTATGTTGAGTAGATAGTATCATGTTACAATCTTTGTTTCGTCTCCTAGGAGGGAGGAAGGTAAAAAGACGAGGGTACCCAAATACACCACAATCTTTTAAATATCAATCTAAAAGTCTGGTATCTTAAGTGATCGTCTATGAACATAATCGAGATAATATGACTTAAGTCCTATACCTTGTGTCATTGTCTATGGACGAGGTCGAGACAATACGACAACAAGATATTTACTTGACAATTATTACGGTAATAACCGATTGACTATTATGATCAATGTCAAGTAATTCAGATTAACGTATGTGTGTGACTTACTTAATTATAATAACAATTATAATGGGAAAATAAAGTAAATGACACAGTAAGATTTTGTTAATGAGGAAACTGCAAATGCAAAAAACCCCGGGACCTATTCCAGTTTTGAATACTCTCATAATTAAGCCGCTATACAAAATCTAATACGCAACTTTGTATAGTTGAGACCACGTAGACTACCCCTAACTATTTAGTTTCCTCAGTATCCATAGTTCCATACGCCTTTGACTTCTAGAGTCACGCATGTGAATCACCAATCCTTTTGATCATATTCCAAACAATAAATGATAAAGTTGTTTGGTAACCACTCTATTCGATCATTGGTAATAAGATATTATGAGTCATTTAACAAAGGCTCTTCCGTTTAATCTAATAAACTTCTTTGTCTGGTTAGATCAATTTAAACTTTCATTACCAAAATAACCAATTTCTAAATTTCCAATAAATCAATATAGAACTCTGATGTGATTTGTAGATAGTGGTAAAAAGTGATTCGATTCTCGAACTTGTGAAGGATAACTTTAGACTTAAATTCAAAACTAAATAGAAAACTCGCTAATAATTATAACAAACACTGACAAAGTTGGTACCAATATTAAAAGAACACTGAGGCTAAGATTCCACTATTTTCCAAGTTCAAAGTGATTTGGTCCAAATATTTATATTCATGCAATTTTCTCGTTTAATTTGATTCTAAAATATTGCAACTAATAGATTTTCAAAAGTAATAATTGTAAATACCAAGTATGAAGCATCAAGAGTCTATAAACTAAGCATACTCCATCAAAATAGATCACACTCACTCAAATAAAAATCATATTCAATAATAGTTCAAGGCAAATAATCATAATAATAATTGCAATAAATTAAATAAAGTATATTGTACCGCTTTTTGTTGGAATATAGCTTCCTCTATCACCTCAGCAATGGGGTTTAGCTCCTCAAAATAATTGTTTATGGCTCAAAAGATGATTAAAAAGATGAAAAGTGATAATACAGACGATTCGCAACAGTTTGTTGGTGTTGCAGAATCACTGTTACAAGGAGAAATAGTAGTTAAAGACCTAACGCAACCGCTATTATGAACGACACATAGGTACTGCTGTGAAACAACGATAGTTTGTTGCGACAGTTGCTTGTGCGTCAATGTTCTTCGTGTTCTTCCTCTTCAGCAACAATAGCAGAATATATTGTATTTCCCTGCAACTCGATCTCTGGAGCTCTCTCTTCTCCTCTAAACTTCTCCTAAGGTTTCCTATCTCTTATATGACTTATCCCCTCTCCTTTTATAGGCCACAACTCGATTAAATCTCCCCCAAAATCTCGGTTTATCTCCACAACAAGTTTCGGAGTTTTCTTTCTGCCAAACTCTCTTCACGCGTATTTGACCTCTCCCAATACTTCCAAACTCTTTATTAGATAACTGCGAATGTTGGGGAAGCTTTTTTAGCCTTTAATCTCCCTGAATTGTCGAAAAATACTCCAACAGCAACCCGTGACCACAACACCTATGTTTCCTTCTCCCGGTCGATCTAACCCAATTCATTCGATCCAATCACATATACCGACCCTGTTATGCTCTAGGAAGTCCAGCCCAACAAAAATCTGAGATTGAATCTCCTTAAATCTTCCCAAGAATGCGAACCCTAATCTGCATGCATGCTGGTTTGTTTTCCCGCCAAATTTGAAATTTGAATTTGTGAAGAAAGGGGGGGCGCCCCCTATCCAGAGTAGGGGTGCCTTTAGCAGCTTCCTTAAGGGGTGTCCTTGGGTGCCCCTTATCCAAACCGGGGGTCCGAATAGCAAGTGTCCTCCGGGTGCTTTCCGACAACTTTTCAAGCCAATTTTTTCCAAAAATGTTTATTGGCCAAAAATACATACAAATAAATAAAACACCATAATAAGTACAAAAATGATCCCTAAAAATATATAGAATCGAGACAAATCGGATACAAAAATGTGTCTATCAAATATCCCCAAACCTATTATTTGCTAGTCCTCGAGAAAAAATAAAATCCTAACTCACTGTCGCAGGCATCGTCGATTGCATTTAGCGTATGCAATAAGCCTTTAGATCCCTAGGTGTCTCCAGTGGCGGAGTGTTGTCTCCGGAGGGCTTACCAGAGGTATACCCACAAAACCTTTATACTCTAGACACTAGCTATCTACACAGAACCTTGGAAGGCACTAAAGAATCTCCTTGGTTGGCATACTTATTGACTACAGGAGGAAGTACCCTGATGCGAAATTCCAATTGCTGTACACGAGTTCGCACTCAAGCATACTAAAATTCATATAAAGTGACATAACTCTACTCAGATAGTCGCATCCAAACTCAGAATCAAACAAATCACATGGATAGATTAAGAAGATGGATATAGAAAAACATAGATGGTTTTGATGTTGACTAAGGTGAATGGTGTTTCTCATATCTGTCTGAAGGCCACTGCCATAATGAACCTATCCTAATGGACTGAGATATCGGTCTGATTAATATCAACACACTGGCATATACAAGGGTACCAGTGGTCGAAAATCCTAACTCTAGGTAAACACAACTGGCATATACACGGGTTCCAGTGGTCGACTTTATTGAATTTATTCCAGTTGGTCTGATGGTCTGGTCTCAATTTCTTTTTCTTTTTTTTTTTACTTTTTTAATAGCTATCTCAATCACTCTATTTCACCCTAGCAATGGTAACAACTTGAATCGTGAGCCCCACCTAATCACTTAGAGAAACATATTTTAAAAAGAAAAAAAAAATAGAAGTGAAAAGGACTCAATGAGATATGGCGAAACTACCATGTTATTTCTAACACCTGAGCTCTGTGCTTTTATGAATAGACTCTTTAGATGTTTCCATCTAATCAGATTGGTCCCTCAACTCTTACAACCAAAATGCTTCCATCCACTTAGATTGGGTAGTGCCATCCTTAATAAGGATAAATTTCTTGGCTCTGGAGTTTATTTATTGCAACGAAAAGGTAACAAAAAGTTCTACCCCACCCCCAAACTTAAATCTAACATAGTCCTGAATTTTTCTAATTAAAGAACAGTACCAAAAATATAAGTAACATGAGAAGATAGTAAAGAGAGAAGTCGGAAAGATAGTACCTGGGTGAAGTGTAACCAAAAACCTACAAAAATAATATACATCATACAAAATCGCCTCGATGGTCAATCAAGGTAAACAGGGTCCTCCAGAGGGACCTCCTCAACATCACCTGTAGGAAAAGGCTCTATAAAGGGCTTCAATCGCTGACCGTTAACCTTCGAAGAACTACTACCATCTGGTGTCTCAATCTCAACATCGCCATGAGAAAAAACAATACGGACCACAAAAGGACCGGTCCATCGAGAGCGCAACTTCCTGGGGAATAGATGCAACCGAGTGTCATACATAAGAACTTTTTGACCTAGAGAAAATGACTTTCGTAAAATATTTCTATCATGCACAAGTTCTATTTTGTTCTTATACTCCTTAGCACTATCGTATGCATCTCTACGAATCTCGTCTAACTCATTGAGCTGGAGCTTTCTTTGAGCTCCTGCCTTGTCAAATAAAAAGTTTAAGTTCTTAATAGCCCAATAGGCTCGATGCTCTAACTCAACAGGCAGGTGACATGCCTTGCAAAATAATAAACGATAAGGTGACATTCCAATGGGTGTCTTAAACGCAGTACGGCAAGCCTATAAGGCATCAGTAAGCCTCGACGACCATTCTTTCCTATTTGGATTAACTGTTTTCTCTAAAATACGTTTAATTTCCCGATTGGAAACCTCTACCTGACCACTAGTCTGGGGGTGATATGGGGTTGCTACTTTATGGGTAATACCGTATTGTTTCATTAAAAGAGAAAATAGTCTATTACAAAAGTGTGAACCTCCATCACTAATTATAGCTCGCGTTGTACCAAAACGTGTAAGTATATTCTCTTTCAAAAACTGGACTACGACCCTGTGGTCATTTGTTTTACACGGAACCGCCTCAACCCACTTAGACACATAGTCTACAGCGACAAGTATGTAAAGATAACCAAACGAAATAGGAAATGGACCCATAAAATCAATGCCCCACACATAAAATACCTCAATCACTAAAATAGGGTTCAAAGGCATCATATTTCTACGGGAAATGGTTCCTAACTTCTGGAAACGCTCACAAGAAACACAATGACTATGGGAATATTTAAACAACGAAGGCCAGTAAAATCCACATTGAAAAATCTTAGCAGCAGTCTTCTTAGCACTAAAATGACCCCCACATGCATGTTCATGACAAAAGGAGATAATACTAGACTGGTCACTCTCATATAAACATCTCCTAATAATCTGGTCCGGACAATACTTAAACAGATAAGGATCGTCCCAAAAGAAATGCTTAACCTCGGCTAAAAACCTAGAACGATCTTGCTTACCCCAATGTTGAGGCATTCGACCAGTAACAAGATAATTCACTATATTTGCATACCAAGGTGATTTGGAAACAATGACAATTGTTCATCAGGAAAACTATCCCTTACAGGAAGGGAATTATTAGGGGAACTAACAACTAGCCTAGACAAGTGGTCTGCTACCACATTCTCTGCACCCCTTTTATCTCTAATGTCTGGACAAAATTCTTGTAACAAAAGGATCCATCTAATCAATCTAGGTTTGGTATCCTTCTTAGTCAAAAGGTATTTCAAAGCAGCATGATCAGTATAGATTACGATCTTAGAACCAAATAAATAGGATCTAAACTTATCCAACGCAAACACGATGGCTAGAAATTCCTTCTCAGTAGTTGTATAGTTCATTTGGGCATCATTCAAAGTTTTGCTAGCATAGTAAATCACATGGAGTAATTTGTTTTCTCGCTGAACTAGCACAACGCCTATAGCATAATCTGAAGCATCACACATAATTTCAAAGGGTAGGTTCCAGTTAGGTTCCTGGACTATCGGGGCAGTAGTGAGTAAAGTCTTAAGCTTATCAAAAGTCTTTAAGCAAGCATCATCAAAGACAAACTTAACATCTTTTCCAAGCAAATTGCAAAGAGGTCTAGAAATCAAGCTAAAATCCTTAATGAATCGACGGTAAAAACCTGCATGCCCTAAGAATGACCTAATATATTTTACGTTTTTTGGGACCTGTAGAGTCTTAATAAGGTCAATTTTGGCTTTGTATACCTCTATACCCTTTGAAGAAACGATGTGCCCTAAGAAAATTCCTGATTCAACCATGAAATGGCATTTTTCCCAATTAAGCACTAAATTCTTTTCCTTACACCTAGTCAACACTAATGTCAAATGATGCAAGCACTCATCAAAAGATGAACCAAATACTGAAAAATCATCCATAAAGACCTCTAAAAACTGTTCTACCATATCAGAAAATATGCTCATCATACAACGCTGAAAAGTCACAGGGGCATTACAAAGCCCAAAAGGCATGTGTCTATATGCAAAGGTACCAAAGGGACATGTAAAAGTGGTTTTCTCCTGGTCTTCTGGGGCAATAACGATCTGATTATATCCAGAGTAGCCATCTAAAAAGCAATAATGACTATGTCCAGCTAATCTCTCTAGCATCTGGTCGATGAAGGGAAGGGGAAAGTGGTCCTTCCTTGTGACCTTGTTCAATTTCTTATATTCAATACACACACGCCATCCCGTGGTCACTCGGGTTGGGATTAATTCATTATTATCATTCTGGACTACAATGATACCTGATTTCTTGGGGACAACCTGAACAGGGCTGACCCACTTACTGTCTGAAGTTGTGTAAATAATACCCGCATCTAACAACTTAAGCACCTCTTTTCGAACTACCTCTTTCATGTTAGGGTTCATTCGACGTTGCATCTCCCTAGAAGGTTTGCAATCTTCCTCTAAATGAATCTGATGCATACACACAGTAGGACTTATACCCTTAATGTCTGCTATAGTCCACCCTAAAGCTTCCTTATTGTCTTGAAGTACTTTTACTAGCCTACTTTCCTGATCACTATCCAAATCGGAAGCTACAATCACAGGTAAAGTATCAGATGGGCCTAAAAACACATACTTTAGAGTATCGGGTAGTGGTTTAAGGTCCAACTTTGGGAGCTCTTCTAAAGAAGGAATTAGGGTAGTCTCAGAAACTGGTAACGGTTCGAACCTAGTTTTCCATCTATCAGTGTCTAACACAGGGGTAGAATCTAATAGATCATTCACTTGTTCAATAGTGCTATCGTCATCAAAATCTAAACCAAAATGGGATAGAAAACTTTCTAATGGGTCTTCAAATAAAATGTTTGGTAATGACTTCTGAACTAAGGCTTCTATCATGTTCACCTCTTCAAAACATGTGTCATCTAGCTCATAAGGTAGCTTACTGACATTAAAAATGTTCATCTCTATAGTCATATTACCAAAAGATAAATTCATCACACCATTTTGATAATTAATGATCGCATTCGACGTAGCTAAAAACGGGCAACCTAAAATCACAGGTATCTGGTTCTCTGGGTCAGGGACAGGTTGAGTATCTAGGACCACGAAATCCACTGGATAGATAAACTTATCGACCTAAATAAGGACATCCTCAATAACACCTCGAGGAATTTTAACATACCTATCAGCTAACTGCAGTGTTATCTGAGTAGGTTTCATTTCACCAAGTCCTAGTTGTAAGTACACATGGTACGGAAGTAGGTTCACACTGGCTTCTAAGTCAAGTAAAGCTTTTTCTACCCCATGCGTTTACCTATTGTACAAGCAATGGTTGGGGAACCTGGGTCTTTGTACTTTGGAGTTGTAGTGTTTTGAATAATTGAACTTACGTGACTATCTAAAAAGGCTTTCTTATGGACGCTAAGTTTTCGCTTTCGCGTACACATATCCTTAAGGAACTTGGCATAAGCAGGAATGTGCCTAATTGCATCTAATAAAGGAAGGTTTATGGTAACTTGCTTAAAAACTTCCAATATATCATTAAAGTTGGATTCCTTCTTTGTTGGTACTAATAGCTGAGGAAATGGGGCTCTAGGCACAGAATCAGACCTCTCAGGAACTGAGTTGGCATCATCAGAAATTTTATCAGTTTCCTTAGCTAGTGGTCCTGAGGGGTGAACTACAATATGTTCACTATCGGGGATGGTTACCTGATTGTCTACTATTCTACCACTCCTAAGGGTTCTAATAGCATTCAATTGATTCGATGGTTTTGTACCTACTTCATGAACTCCTATAGGATTGGGATTAGTATGACTAGGGAACCTACCATTATCTCTATCACTTAAGTTCTTAGCTATTTGGACGACTTGAAGTTCTAAATTAGCAAGGCTCTGAGCATTAGTTTGAAAATTCTGCTTGGTTTCCTGTTGAAAACTAACATGGCCCTATGCTAACATTTCCTGAGTTTTTGCTAACATCTTAATAGATTCCTCTAAGCTAGTCGTTTTATTTTCTGGGCCTGATGTATTCCTAGTGTAGCCAAAACCTGGGGGAGCATTAGAATTATTAGACTGACCTTGACTCTGGACCTTAGACCATGAAAAGTTCGGATGGTTTCTCCAACCAGGATTATAGGTTTCTGAATATGGGTCAAACTTCTGACGATTATCAAACCTAGTGTTATTATATAGAGCATTGGTTTGCTCTTCATTATTCTTGCCTTCCCAAAAAGGCTCCAATCTACCACTAGTGTTACCCACTTCTAAAGCTTCTAACCTTTTCGCTGTAGCAGCAATTTTGGAATCTGATTCATAGCCTCCTTCTACCCTATTAACGTTTCCTCTGCCGAGAAGAATTGTTTTCTGGGGTCCCCTACTACTTTCCCATTGTTGGGTCTTTTCGGCGACTTCATGCAAATATGTCATCGCGTCATCAACTGTTTGGTTCTCAAATCCACCAGTACACATAGATTCTACTGTGGTTGTGGTGGGATAATCTAAACCCTTATAAAGGATCTGAACTAACCTAACCTTCTCTAAACCATGATGAGGACATTGGGCCAATAAATCATTGAACCTTTCCAAATACCTATACAAAGTTTCTCCCTCCTGTTGAGAAAACGTGCAGATTTGCGTCCTAATAGACGATGTTTTGTGCCTAGGGAAAAACTTGTTCAAAAAGGCAGATGTAAGTTGTTCATACGTTTCGATTGACCCGGAAGCCAAACTATATAGCCACGATTTAGCTTTATCTTTCAGGGAAAAGGGGAATAACCTAAGTTTCAAAGCATCATCATCTAGGTTTCTAATCCTGAGGGTACTACAAATTTCCTCAAAGTCCCTAACATGGAAATAGGGGTTTTCATTTTCTTTCTCTAAAAATATTGGGAGCAGCTGTAAGGTCCCAGATTTAAGTTCATAAGTTGCTTCCGTTTCAGCTAACTTGATACATGAGGGATGAGTAGTCCTAGTTGGATTCAACAAAGCTTTCAAAGTTGCCATTTCTGGCGCTATCGGAGCAACAACGATTCTCTCCTCAGTCAAAGGACGTTCAAAAACAGACTCTTCAAAAGTCGTACTCTCTAGATTAAGGTAATCGAGACGCTTAGAACTACTAGGTTTCTCTTTAACAAATCTACCTAGTGCGTCTCTTTTACGTTCAGGCATATAATAGAATTTTCTAAATTGGAAGGGTAAGCCAACACAGATCAAGGCCGACTGAAGCAAATCAAACCTATTGATTTCTAGCAAACAAAAAGTATGATGGCTCCACTTAGATTGTTTCTAGACTAGCTTCTAATCCTTCGAACGGGAATTCGTTACAATTTAAGCAAACCCCTCTAGAATCAATCCGAGTTAAAGTAAGTTGAATAGAGGCGAGGGAAGCTCGGTGGAGCTTTGATACCCAAGGCCTCACCGGTATTACAAGGCGGCGCAGTCACGCATTCAACTCACAGAAACCGTCAAGAACTTCGAAGTATGTTTAAAAGAGTAACCAATATTTTTCGAATGACTTTCCTGTTAAGCTTGTTACCCTATCGGCTCGTTCTAGTCAAAATTTTAGGCTTAGGTTCGCGTAGGTTACGTGTTCCTAAAGCGGGCAAGAAGAGAACGGTGATGAAATCCGAACCCTTATCTTGTATGGCCAGGCATTGCCCTTTACTAGAAAAATAAATGTCTGTATTCAGTCCTCAACATATATGCATACGAAGGAGTCCAGTAACTCGCTGACAGGGGATTCGCGAGTATTTAGAATCTTACCTCCCGTTCCAGACGGGGGATGAATCGGTTGTAGTCGACTCGGGCCACTGACTCCGATGTCAAGTGTACGAACCCAAGGTGCATAGACAATATCGTAATTGTCCTCCTTCTCTGCAAACAGTTTATATTTAAAGTACCCTTCCGTAAGGTAATAAAAAAATAATGTCCCAATGTCCAAAAGTCCAAAAAGAAAAGAAAAATTACAAAAATAATAAACCCTAATACAGTTTTTTTTTAAAGAAAATAAACAAACCCTAAACTAAAATTGTCTTCTTTTCTGTTCTTTTTTCTTTAATATTTAGCTCCAAGTCTTTATGAAATCACCAAACTCTTTGGCTCAATTTTCTTTATGATCCAGAACCTGTATACACAAGATAAATACCCAAAAACATAAAAAAGAACAAAAATAATAATAAAAATAAAGTAAAAAATAAATAAATCTAAAACCCTAAAAACAAGTCCCCGGCAGCGGCGCCAAAAATTGATGTGATTTGTAGATAGTGGTAAACAGTGATTCGATTCTCGAACTTGTGAAGGATAACTTTAGACTTAAATTCAAAACTAAATAAAAAACTCGCTAATAATTATAACAAACACTGACAAAGTTGGTATAAATATTAAAAGAACATTGAGGCTAAGATTCCACTATTTTCCAAGTTCAAAGTGATTTGGTCCAAATACTTATATTCATGCAATTTTCTCGTTTAATTTGATTCTAAAATATTGCAACTAATAGATTTTCAAAAGTAATAATTGTAAATACCAAGTATGAAGCATCAAGAGTCTATAAACTAAGCATACTCCATCAAAATAGATCACAATCACTCAAATAAAAATCATATTCAATAATAGTTCACAACTCGATTAAATTTCTCCTAAGGTTTAGTACCTCTTATACGAATTATCCCCTCTCCTTTTATAGGCCACAACTCGATTAAATCTCCCCAAAAATCTTGGTTTATCTCCACAACAAGTTTCAGAGTTTTCTTTCTGCCAAACTCTCTTCACGCGTATTTGACCTCTCCCAATACTTCCAAACTCTTTATTAGATAACTGCGAATGTTGGGGAATATTTTCTAGCCTTTAATCTCCTTGAATTGTCGAAAAATACTCCAACAGAAACTCGTGACCACAACACCTCTGTTTCCTTTTCCCGGTCGATCTAACCCAATTCATTCGATCCAATCACATATACCGACCCTGTTATGCTCTAGGAAGTCCAGCCCAACAAAAATCCGAGATTGAATCTCCTTAAATCTTCCCAAGAATGTGAACCCTAATCTGCATGCATGCTGGTTTGTTTTCCCGCCAAATTTGAAATTTGAATTTGTGAAGAAAGGGGGGGCGCCCCTATCCAGAGTAGGGGTTCCTTTAGCAGCTGCCTTAAGGGGTATCCTGTGGGTGCCCCTTATCCAAACCGGGGGTCCGAATAGCAAGTGTCCTACGGGTGCTTTCTGACAACTTTTCGAGCCAATTTTTTTCAAAAATGTTTATTGGCCAAAAATACCTACAAATAAATAAAACACCATAATAAGTAAAAAAAATGAGCCCTAACAATATATAGAATCGAGACAAATCGGACACAAAAATGTGTCTATCAAACTCAAAGAGTAACTATAAAGTGATGTCGATCTCACGCAACTAGACAATCAAGTCTATCAAAGATAAACATGATTCTAGTTGGATCCCAGTGGATCAAGGTTTGTGCACTAAATCTAGATACGAAAACTAATAAGAAAATCTTCTTTTATTGTCTTCTTAATAACCTGCTCAACATAACTTGAATCCTCTTGTGATCAATCACACACAAAACGGAATCTGTTACCAAAGGATTATCACAAGAGGTCTTTAGATCAGAAAATGGTTCTAAATATCTCTTTGATACTTTGATCTACTTTGAGTGAGCCTTATATCAGAAGAGAAGGTTCTCAAGAATAAACAAACTAGGTGCAATCAAAGTTTCAACAACCATTAGTCAATCAAATCAATAATTGAAAACTAAAATAACAATGCAATTATCTAGCTTCCCACTAACGGTACTCGTAGAGCTTCTTGATCCCCTAGAAGTCTTTAAACGAGTTGTCGTAAGAGATTTCGCCTAATTAGGGTACTTTCCTCTCCATATAGACGGCTCCACTAGAAACCACATGGATAAAGTTTGCCTGGCTCCTAGGATAGTTTGCAAGAGATGCAAACTCAAGTATTTATAGACCAAGGTTGTTTGGACAACAAGGAAACTCCAAAACCGAAAATATTCTCAAGATATTCATCAAAGTACCTAATTTGGTTTTCCTATTTCCAACAAATATCCAACATGTAATTCTGAAATCTCTTATTAGAAAATATCTAATATTAGTTTCGCACTTAACTAATATCACTTTCCGAGAGATATGTTTTGATTTGCTGGAAAATCAAAAATATATAATCGAAAATCTTAATTAAAAGATTCTCAATATTTCAGATTAGGATCACCTTGAGTATCAAGGAACATCTTTGAACAATAAAAGATAAGATTTATATTCATGTCCATATTATGTTCACATCAGGATATTTCCTATTTAGCAAACCCTAATTCCAAACTCACACAATAACGTAAAGTAATATGTGAACATAGAGGACCGGTTTTGCTCTTGGGACCGATTTACCATGACTCCCAATACAGGTTAAGATTGATTCTACCAAGTCTCCAAATATATAGAGGTAGTGATTGGTTCTATCATGACTCCCAACAAAATATAGGATCGGTTCTACCATGTATCCCAATATAGGTAAGCATCGGTTCTGTTAAGAATCTCAAAATAAGTTAACATCGGCTCTACCATGTATCCGAATATGGGTGAGAATCGGTTCTACCAAGACTCTCAACATAAGTTAAGATTATTTCTACCGCGTATCCCAAACTAGGTAAATATCGGTTCTACCATAACTCTCAACATATGTCAAGATTGGTTCTACCATAACGCTCAACATAAGTCAAGATCGGTTCTACCAAAGTTATTATTACCTAGGTTGAAATTGGTCATTCAATAGATCTTTAATGAAAACTGGACCAGAACGCTTATTGATTTCCTTTCGATTACGAAACAAGTTTCGTATATATACCTCCTTTAAACATGTGTAATTAAACATAGTTTACTAGGATGAAATCACACCTACATACAATACGCAATCAAGTAACGAGTTACATAGATAATGTCGATGTCAAGTTTACGAAGTTCAAAAGATAAACGTTATATTTCATAATCAAGTATTCTTCCTCGACACTTTGATCATAATAAAGACCAAGTCTTATACTAGAGAATTAAATATAACCTTGCATGTTATGTTTCCATTATTAAACGACTTGAAATCTACGACGAGATAGAAACAATTAAAGTCAGTATCTATATACCTCAAGTGGAAGGATGATGTCTTCATTGTAGTCGATACGTCTTCACGATCTTCAGGTCTTCAAGGTAATACTTGTATGTCTCGACATTCCAAGACTTTATAGTTTAAACTAAATGAAGTTGACTCTAGTACATTCAATCAAGTGACTCTAATTGAGTTTTGATACTAAAATATGACTACCAAACTTGACATATATACCAACGCTTGGTGGGTTCAACCGAGCAGTGCTCTAACATGGAGAGCATTTAGTTATTTGTAGTTGCGCACCACTTCATAAGAGACCAAGTGAAAATACGAGGGTACCCAAATATACCTCAATATAAAATTTACCACCTATAAGTCTTTTCTCCGAAATTGTTTTTCTATGGACTGATCGAGACAATACAACTAATCGCTTCACACTTCGTGTGATCGTCTATGGATACGAGATCGAGACAATACAACAACGAAGTATATTTGAAAAAGCGGGGGTCTAAAAACCACACCCAATAATTCGTTTGACAATCTGTATGGACTACCTCCAATATATACTTTCAAGAGAATCAACTAGACAGTCAGACTCAATCTTAAGAGAAGTATATCAAAGAGTTATATCTCAATTTCGCAATTCAATCCGCAATCAAACAAATATGAATTTGCGAGCCCGATTGAATATAAGAAATAACTTGGATGGTATCAAAAACCAATATCCAAGTATCAATCAATTTAATCAACAACCCAAAGGTCAGATTCACAATTGATTGAACTTACGTACAACCTGTGATATTTCAATTATAAAGATAAACAATATAATGCGGAAAAGAAATAACACAGACACCAGAAATTTTGTTAACGAGGAAACCGCAAATGCAGAAAAACCCCGGGACCTAGTCCAGAATAAACACACACTGATTATAAGTTGTTACACCAATTTCCTACTACCTATTCGGACTAGATGTAATACCTTCTTCAGCACTTATAGAACTCCTAGCACAAAACCAATTGTCTTTAGAAACTCTTCTAGTATAACCCAAGGCTCTCTTTAGAAGAAACAACAACACGATTGATACGATTTGATAATTTGTTTGCACAAAACACCGGTTTGATTTCCCTTTAGATATGGATCAAGGTTTTGGAAATCTTGTGTTTGTTTTGATAAAAACAATTACTAGGTAAAAGTAATATCAAAACAAACTTGTAGATTAGGGATTATTATACTCTTCAATAAAGGAAGAGAAACCTAATTATTCTACCACAAGAACAACTAGAATAAATCTAGATATATCTTGTTTAAAACTTCAAAAGGATTTTTACGAGATACCTTAATCGATGTTTTCTTTCTAGCTTCCTATTTCGACTAACAAGTATTGGTATACGATCGGAAACTGAAATCTATCAAAACCTAGGGTTTATGATCAACAACTCTTGAATGGTTTTATATCAGAAGAGAAAACCTTAGAGTAGACAAGAGGTGAAAAACCTAGATTACAAGTTGTGTGATCAATCACGAAGATTAAATCCAACTCGGCTTTGTGATCCCCAATACAAAGACTTTTATCTCACTATTGTTCACGAATAACATAAGATAAGGAAACAACCTGCAAAGCTTACGCCAATTTTTCAAAGGGGATAAAAAACGTGTAGCACTCACGAACCCTTTTTTATAGTGAAAAATAGCTTGAAAACTAAGCAAAGCTATTTTCCCTTTTCAAGATTATCCTAATTTTAGGAGTCTTTCCTAAGTTACAACTCTTGCCAAAATAATTAAATAAATAATTAATTAGCAAATGTTGTATTTATGTGAATAAACCACATTTTAACTTAGGCAGGAATTTAAAGTTATCACAAACACTTTAATATGGTAATCAAATATGTTTGGATTAATAGACATCTTGCCTATATAAGGAAACATCGCCAACTTGACCAAACAACTCATGAATTGTTTCCTACTAACAAACTGTAACAATTACAACAACACTTATAATTGTTACTTTAATAAATCACTCATAACTTCATCGTTATAACTCGGGATCGTTGGATTCATAAGCTCATTCACGATAACATGAGATTCTTTATAAGTATAAAGATTATTGTCTCCAAGGTCATGAATCAAATAATCTCAAGTATATATACATAAATGTACATTTACCGTCATTGGAATTGTTCCATAGAGTGAGCATTTATCTTGATAGATTAGAAAGGTAGAATTGAACAAGAATCCAAATGAAATCAATCACATGCCTTTGTTGATGAAGTAATTTTTGATGTCTTCTTGTAGTCTTCAGTCTTCAATCTTCATCCTTTAAGGATAGCTTCGATTCAACTTTTTAGACCTAATCTAGTCTGAAACTATCTTTAGTATTCTAAATCAAGAATGCATTTTGACAACTAAAATTGACAACTAACTTGACATACCAACGCTAGGTTCAACCGAGCAGTGCTCTAACAATCCCCCTTTGTCAATTTTAGTGACAAAACCATTTTACATATGGATTGTACTTGTTAAAAGCATTACATCTCCAAAATCCTACATGCTTGATTTCCTTGGTTCTTCAACTATGAAAATGTGTTCATCCTGTACTTGTTGAAGATCCATCATAGTATTATTACACAACATCAAAGTTTGTATCACAACTTTGACAATAATACTACGGTGATATGTATCACTCCCCCTTAGTCAATACTTCATATCATAGTGAAAACCAC
The DNA here is from genome assembly GCF_003573695.1 of Papaver somniferum. Classification (NCBI taxonomy): domain Eukaryota; kingdom Viridiplantae; phylum Streptophyta; class Magnoliopsida; order Ranunculales; family Papaveraceae; genus Papaver; species Papaver somniferum. Next base: position 9,954,684 of record NC_039367.1, on the reverse strand, counting down.
TCCCCCTTACATAGTGATCCGTAAACCATATGTATATGTAGTGTGAATTACAAAATAATTCTCCCCCTTTTTGTCAATATAAATTGGAAAAGGTATGAAAACTGGTGGGATCCTAATTAAATTTTCATAGAGGAACTTCTTGACCAAAGGAAAACATATCAACTTTACTTTAGATGACATCATAGAGTCGAAACTTAGTGACTTCATCAAGGAGTTTATTAAGATACAAGTTAACCCCTACATGTTCCACAACCGCTTCTCCCCTCAAAGATATAGCAATTAAGCACAAGTTCATTTAAGAACTCTCCCCCATAGGATGTCATTCTCGAAAGAACAACAAGAGTGACCTTACTTCATAGATAAGGATTTATATATTGGATTTTAGAAACCCCACAAGGAGATACGAACTAAGAACCAATCATTGAAAGTCTCTCATGAGATCGTGTTACTAACAATGGAACTATCTCATGGTAATAATACACAATATGTAATCATGAAGATCAAGTATTGTGATCATCTTTTCTAAGATACAAACTTGTATAAACAAGAATTGATATGCTTAGAAGGAATAATAACCTTTTCAATAAGGATTTACACCAAGAATGGTTACCATAAGAGTACGAAAAAGATTCTTTGACAATAAAAACCAACATCCAATAGTTTTGATTATTGCTTCTAACCTGTTACGCTTAAGAATTTTTTAATCACAAATCAAGTTAGGTAATTAAGAATCATACGTGTGGTATTTAACCATATTCTTCTTCACCATAACTAGTTCAAATGACTCAAATGAACTAGTTAGAGAGTTTTTCAATTGCAAGGAAATCTTATGTGACTACACAAGACACAATCGAGGCAAAAACCATTTGATTCACTCGAATCGGTTCATGAACTTTATAGCCACGGTTTGCAAAAGCATTCCTTAATCAATATAAAGATGAGTATAAGAATAATCGTTTTTAGATATAACCTACTCAAGTTCGCGGACTGGGTTCGCGGACTTAAATTCCCGGAAGGAGTTCACAAACTCCTGCAGAAATTCTCGGGTTTGAGAACTTCGCCAGTTCGCGGACTGAGCTTGCGGAGTGAGTTTTCAAACTCCAACAGATATTCTCGGATGAGAACTTCCACCAGTTCGCCGACTGAGTTCGCAAACTGTGCAAACAATTCCGGTTTTCTTAATTAACAAAGTTCGCAAACTTTGGTTCAAGGAATAGGACTTATACATATATGTGTTTCCACAACAATGCTTATATCCATCAATGGTTATATAGTCTAAACTCTCATTTCAATCATTGAAACATTCTCAGAGGACGTTATATAGTTGTTATTCACAACCATTTTTCATCAGAGCAATTTTCAAAGTGATTGAAACATAACATGACTTTCGTCACTAGGTAAAGATGAACTTGGTTAAAGCGAAAGCTTACCAACACATATTTTGAGAAATATGTAAGCGAGTTAGACTCAGCTCAAAACAATAAATTGTTCCACATATTCTAAAATTACCAAACACAATATGTGTGCCCCAATTCTTTTGCAATCCTCACCGCATTTATTAGGGATTCTTGGTGAGGATGCACTTTCAACACAATCAGGTTGTGTTGAGGTGAACAAAATCTTGCTCACTACAAGTATTCGAAACAAAATCATACACGGATTCTAGGAATTTAAAAACTTCCTCGAAACTTTCAATAACTGTTTCATACCTTTTAAGATGTTATCCCTTGTCGAACTCTTGTATGGGAGATCCTTCTTAATAGTACTTGTTGCTTTATTGATCTTCTTTGGTACCCATTTCTGAGTAGCTTTTGGAGCAACGTATTTCTTTTTCTCCCCAATATAATTATGAAATTTCTTGGAGGGAATACTAGAAGAACTGATATTATGAGACTCAGTTTTTCTCCAGTTTGGAACATCAGATCTTGTCATCTTAACATAATCGGATCTGGTTTTATCTCGTTTAAGATATCTGCAATTCCTCTGCAAGTGACCTGGTTTTCCACAATAAAAACAATGTTTAGTATAATGGAAAAAGTTATGTTTAGTGTTACCTGAATGTATATGTGCTTGCTTTGGAATTTGACATAATTTCCTCTTTTTGTCATCGGAAGTTGGTAGAGATACTTCACTTTTGTCAACCGTGGAAGGTTTTGGTTGAGAATTTTTTTTACCTCTGACAAATTTTACCTCTTTGCAAATACTAGGAGCGTCCATTCCTTCATAGCCAAATCCTCGTGTATCAAGATGAATTCTACATGCTCCCAATATTGAGGTTAATTTATCTGAGCTGCTATTTCTAGACAAACTCTCTTTTAAGCTCGAGTTTTTTTCTTCCAACCTTTTGACCTTTTCAAGCGCAATAACTAGATCATTCTTGGATGATTCATATTGATCATTGAGATCTTCTCGTTCCGAATCAAATAACAAGTTCATCTCAATGTTCTCAAGGTTATCTAGTTTTGCTTGAAGAGTAATTTCCCGATCTCGACCTTCGGAAATTTTTTCTTTAAGCTTTCGTATTTCGTTGAGATAATCTCTTGCACCACTAGAATCAAGTTGGTCTTGCAAGTCTTTATTCCGACTAGGAAGTCTGTCATATTTAACTTTCTCACTGGAAATGGTGTATTCAGCTTCCGAGAGTTTCTGATGACATTCTTTAAGAAGATTATTAACAACTGGATCAACATGGAAAACTTCTTCGTCAGAATCAGAGTCAGTATCCGAAAGAATTTTTCCAGAAGCTAATGCAACCTCGCCTGCCAACTCTTGAGGATTATAAAATTCAGGTCCATCATCAAGAGTAGGCAAAGCAGTTGCATATGCTGATTTTCTACGGATCCAGCTAGGACAAATCGGAAGACAAGTGCCCGAAACCACGACAGCTATAGCATTGTACATCATCATTAGAAGATGTTGCAGCTTTAACGAAACTCTTTTTCCTGTCTCTCAAGAATTTTCTAAATTGTCATGGAGTAACATCCTTAGTATCTGGAGAACCAGATTTATCCTTAGAGGATTCAGAATTGTTTGCATATTTAAGAGAAATCACCTCTTTTCCTGATGCGTGTTCATTATCAAAGATCTTTAACTTTCCAACAAGAGTATTTCTGGAGAGTGTATAAAGATCGTTTCCTTCTTCAATGACATGTTTCTTAGACTCGTATCTTGATGGTAGAGACCTGAAAATTTTGCACACAATATCTTTCTCCGGAATAGTTCTTCCTAACGCAAATGAGGAGTTAACTATTCGAGAAAGTCTTTGGTTAAACTTATCAAAGGTTTCATCATCAGACATGCGAAGGTTTTCCCAGTTAGAAGCTAGATTTTGAACCCTTGTTTCTTTCTTTGTGGCATTCCCTTCGAATACGGTTTCTAAGATATCCCAAACATCTTTAGACTTATTATACGTAGTCACGTGGTGATGAAGATCTGGGGTAATAGCATGGATGATAGCATTTAATCCATCATAATTTTGATTTGCAGCAAGAATCTCAAGATCATCGTAATCACCAATATCCTTTGAAACATTTACACCGTCTACTGTAACTAAATGAGGATTATAGCCATTAATAATATGAACCCATGATCGAAAATCTCGCGCTTGAATAAAAGAACGCATATCAATTTTCCACCATAAATAGGTCGTGCCATCGAAGACTGGCGGTACGTGAATAGAGATAGCAGTACTGTCCATAGAATCATATTGCTACAAACACATACTTATGAGGTCTTAGCATGTTTGCCTGCTCTCATACCAATTGAAAAAGCGGGGGTCTAAGAACCACACCCATAATTCGTTTGGCAATCTGTATGTACTAACTCCAATATACTTTCAAGAGAATCAACTAGACATTCAGACTCAATCTTAATAAAAGTATATCAAAGAGTTATATCTCAATTTCTCAATTCAATCCGCAATCAAACAAATATGAATTTGCGAGCCCGATTGAATATAAGAAATAACTTGGACGGTATCAAAAACCAATATCCAAGTATCAATAAATTTAATCAGCAACCCAGAGGTTGGATTCACAATTGATTGAACTTACGTACAACTTGTGATATTTCAATTATAAAGATAAACAATATAATGCGGAAAAGAAATAACACAGACACCAGAAATTTTGTTATCGAGGAAACTGCAAATGCAGAAAAACCCCGGAACCTAGTCCAGAATAAACACACACTGATTATAAGTTGTTACACCAATTTCCTACTACCTATTCGGCTAGATGTAATACCTTCTTCAACACTTATAGAACTCCTAGCATAAAACCAATTGTCTTTAGAAATTCTTCTCGTAAATCTTCTAGAAGAACCCAAGGCTCTCTTTAGAAGAAACAACAACATGATTGATACGAGATATTTTGTTTGCACAAAACACCGGTTTGATTTCCCTTTAGATATGAATCAAGGTTTTGGAAATCTTGTGTTTGTTTTGATAAAAACAATTACTAGGTAAAAGTAATATCAAAACAAACTTGTAGATTAGGGATTATTATACTCTTCAATAAAGGAAGAGAAACCTAATTATTCTACCACAAGAACAACTAGAATAAATCTAGAGATATCTTGTTTAAAACTTCAAAAGATTTTTACGAGATACCTTAATCGAAGTTTTCTTTATAGCTTCCGATTTCGACTTACAAGTGTTGGTGTACGATCGGAAACTGAAATCTATCAAAACCTAGGGTTTATGATCAATAACTCTTAAATGGTTTTATATCAGAAGAGAAAACCTTAGAATACACAAGAGGTGAAAAACCTAGATTACAAGTTGTGTGATCAATCACGAAGATTAAATCCAACTCGGCTTTGTGATCCCCAATACAAAGACTTTTATATCACTCTTGTTCACGAAGAACATAAGACATGGAAACAACCTGCAAAGCTTACGCCAATTTTCCAAAGGGGATAAAAAAACGTGTAGCACTCACGAACCCTTATTTATAGTGAAACATAGCTTGAAAACTAAGCAAAGCTATTTTCCTTTTTCAAGACTCTCCTACTTTTTGGAGTATTTCCTAAGTTACAACTCTTGCTAAAATAATTAATTAACAAATATTGTATTATGTGAATAAATCACATTTTAACAGGCAGGAATTTAAAGTTATCACAAACACTTTAATATGGTAATCAAATATGTTTGGATTAATAGCCATCTTGCCTAGATAAGGAAACATCACCAACTTGACCAAAAATTCCTTTTAGTCACGTAATTGGCCCCAAGTCCGTGAACTGTTACAAACAGCCCATGGATTGTTTCCTACTAACGAAATGTAACAACTACAACAACACTTATAATTGTCACTTTAATAAATCACTCGCAACTTCATCGTTATAACTCGGAATTGAGTGATTCTTGGCTCGTTGGATTCATAAGCTCATTCACTATAACATGAGATTCTTTATAAGGATAAAGGTTATTGTCTCCGAGGTCATGAATCAAATAATCTCAAGTATATATACATAAATGTACATTTACCGTCATTGGAATTGTTCCATAGAGTGACCATTTATCTTGATAGATTATAAAGGTATAATTGAACAAGAATCCAAATGAAATTAATCGCATACCTTTGTTGATGAAGTACTTGTTGATGTCTTCTTGTAGTCTTCAATCTTCAATCTTCATCCTTTAGGGATAGCTTTGATTCAACTTCTTAGACCTAATCTAGTCCGAAACTATCTTTAGTATGCTAAATCAAAAATACATTTTGGAAACTAAAATTGACAACTAACTTGACATACCAATGCTAGTGGATTCAACCGAGCAGTGCTCTAACAATATTTACTTGATAAGAGGTTCGGACTTAACCAAACACAATAGGATTACTATTAAGTAAATAGGAATTAACGTTCATGTATTTTACTTATAATTATAATAAAAACAATTATAATTGCGAAAATAGAAAAGTAAAAGGTACAACAAGATTTTGTTAACGAGGAAACCGCAAATGCAGAAAAACCCTTGGACCTTGTCCAGAATTGAATACTCTCAGAATTAAGCCGCTATACAAAATCAAACCAACTTCGTATAGTTGATACCAAGCAACTAAACCTATAGTTCACCTAGTTACGTTTGTATTCCCACGCCTCCAACTTATGAATAATTCACATACTTGGAACAATTCTTTTGGTTCGTATTCCAAACAGTAAAGGAACAACAAATCTGTTTGGTATAAACTTTTTTCAACCAAGTGATGTGAGTTCGACAAAAGTCTCTTCCGTTTATCTCAATAAACTCCTTTGTCGGGTCTTTAGATCTATCTACTAACAACTACTGAAGTAATCGTCTAGATTTTGCAATCAATACCTTGAATTACAAAGAATCGTATTGATGCCGATCTAATCAACTAATCAATCCAATCTACCACAAGATAAACTGATTATAGTTGGATCCTCTTTAAACGAAACAAATATTGTGCATACCAAATCAGAAATATTCAAAGTCTTCTTTATCTTCAAATCTTCTTAGATCTTCAATAAACACCTGCACATAATCAACTTGAATCTCTTGTGATCAATCACGCACAGAACGGAGTATGTTAACAATGGATTATCACAAGACGTCTTTAGGTCTATAAACAGTCTAAATGTCCCCATCGAAACTTTGATCTAGTTTGAGTGGATCTTATATCAGAAGAGAAGATTCTCAAGCATAAACAAACTAGGTGCAATCAGATTTCAACAACCGTTAGTCAATCAAATCAATCGAAAACTAATAATAAACTGTAATTATCTAGTTTCCCACCAACGGTACTAATAGAGCTTCTCAATCCCAAAGAAGTCTTTAAACTGAACGGCCGTAAGAGATTTCGCCTAATTAGGTTACTTTTCTCTATGAATAGGCGGTTCCACCAGTAACAACACAACTAGGTAGTTTTGCTGGCTCTGAGGATTAGTTTGCTCGAAATGCAAACTTTGGTATTTATAAAACAGGGAAGTTTGGACACCAAGTAATTTCCAAAACCGAAAATATTCTCAAGATGTACAATATATTCCAGATTCGGTTTCCATAATTCCCGGAAATGCTTTGTCCAAACATTGACCGAAAACCTCTTAGAAAATATCGAATTAGTAAATGCACATTATCAATTTTCATTTTCCAAAAATAACATTAAAAACCTTAATTAAAAGATTCTCAACTTATATTTCGATCCGGGATTTTCCTTTAGCTATTAAGGAATATCTTTGAACAGTAAAAGATAAGCGTTATTGCACATGTTCAAAGAATGTCGACATCTTTACTTTATAAATCCTCTTTCATACTTACAATCTTGAAACCTATTTTCCACACTTCCAAACGAGTTTAGAATTGGTTCATCTGACTTTCAAGAACTATGTGATTGATTAAGAACACTCAATCAAAAATCATGGGTTTGACGGTTCTACCAAAACAAGTTTCGGTTAGACCTCCATGTGAGTACTGTGCACATTCACACTAGCTTTCCAAAAATTCGGTTGACTAGGTACTAGGATTGGTTCCCCACATACTTATGGTAACTACTTGTATTTGTTGCACATGTCCATAGGATCAGTTCCCCTTTCACTAAAAACTTGTTGCACATGTTCATAGGATCGGTTCCCCCATTGATTGACGCATTTATGTGTCTATTTTTATCTCAATTGTATATATTTTTAGTGCTCGATTTTGTACTTATTTTGGTTATTTTATGTCCTTATAGGTATTTTGGAGAAATAAGCTTTTGCGGCGAAATTCGATGGCCTAATAAGATCATTAGAAGCAATTGGATCAATCGAATTGGGCTGGAATGGCCGGAAATTGGAATCAAAGTCAAATAAGGAAACACGGCTTCATGGGTTCGAATTTGGAAATTCAGAGATATTAAAGGCAAGAAATTCGTTCCAAAGATACATATTCTAACTAAGGAAGAGTTTGGTATAATCGGGAGAGCTCAGAAACGCGTGAAACAAATTTGGGAAGGAATTATTGCCGTGACTGCCAAGGAAGGAAAGAGGAGATTTCGATGCGATTTGGGAGAGATTCGATGACCCTTTTGTGTATAAATATGTTGCTTAGGGTCCCAATAAGGGTGTCGAACATTTTGGGGCCGAGAAGAGCACCACAGGAGGCGTAAATCAAACCATCAGAATTTCTCCTGCTGCTGTTCCGCCATTAAAGAACTCTGAAGAACAAGGAAGAACGGACCGCCGAGGACAGACTTATTTATAGAAGCGTTAACAGCATAAACCAAGTGTCGTAGTACAGCAGCAGTGTCTTTCCTTATCGTTCTTTTGACGCCTTCTGTTGGTCGCAGATTCACTGTTTATACTTTTTCATCTTTTTAATCAACTTTTGGGCTATAAACATGTATTTTGAGCAAGTGATTAATATGATGAGCTAAACCCCAACACTGGGATGATGGAGGAATCCCTATTTCACGCATGTGGTAATTCTAATAATTCTTTTATGACTATTTGCATTGATTTTTAATCGATTTATGATTTTTATTGAATGGGTGTGATTTCGTTTGATGGTGTATGCTTGGTCTATGTATTTTTGATACATCATGCTTTTGATTTACAGTCATTTCTGTTCAAAAATCTATTTTTGGCAAAGAACAAGAGTCCATATTTTTATTATTTGAACTATAATTGATTGGAATTATTATTTGAGTCGCATGAATGGAATTTGGTGGAATCCTGAGTCTCAGTCTCTCTCGATATTCGTGACAACCTTGTGAATATATTTTTAGTATTTTTATTCTTAGTTCTTAAATCAAACCTTTACACAATCCGAGTTGAACGAACTTTACTACCACTTTCAAAACTACATCAATTTTTGGCGCCGCCGACGCGGATTTGTATTAGGTTTTAGGTTTTAGATTTATTTTATTTCTTTTAGAATTTTTGTTCTCTTTTACGCCTTTGGTATTTTTTGATTCTTTTCAGATTTCGAGCGAAGCTACAAGGAAAGAAAAAGTGCTATAAAAGGAAAGCATCGCCAAAGAAGGAAAGAAAAGAGGAATCCGAAAGGAGTGAAGAAGAAGATTTTGTATATAGTTATTTTGTTTTATTTTTAGAAACTGTAAATAGGGTATTATTTTTGTAATTTTTCTTTTCCTTTTTGGGACATTTTTATTTTTGGACTTTTTGGACATTCTTGGACATTATTTTTAAACCCTAAGGAAGGGTCAAAATTAAATATAAACTGTTTGCAGGGAAGGACGACGATTACAATATCGTCTCGGCCCCTCGGGTTCGTACATGACATAGGAGTTGTGGCCCGAGTCGACTTCAACGGTTCTTCGCCCGTCTGGTACGGGAGGTAAGTCCATCGAAACACTCGCGAATCTCCTGCAAGCGGGTTACTGTCTGCCTTAAGGTGATAATTGTTTGAGGACGAACCGGAATGTCTTTATTTTCCTAGTAAAGGGCAAGTCCTGGCCAAATCAAGATAAGGACTCGGATTTCATCACCGTTTCCTTCTTGCCCGCCTTAGGAAAACGAAACCTAACGCGAACCCAAGCTTAAAATTTGGAATAGAACGAGACCGATAGGGTAACGAGCTTAGTAGGAAACTCGTTCGAAAAATATTGGTTGCTCTTTAAGCACACTCCAAAGTTCATGATGGTTTCTGTGAGTTGAATGCGTGACTGCGCCGCCTTGTGATAGCGGTGAGGCCTTGGGTATCAAAGCTCCACTGAGGTTCCCTCGCCTCAATTCAACTTACTTTGACTCGGATTGATTCCAGAGGGGTTTTCTCAAATTGCAACGAATTCCCTTTCGAAAGATAGAAGCTGGTCTAGAAACAATCTAAGTGGAGCCATCATGCTTTTTGTTTGCTAGAAATCTTTAGGTTTGCTTTGGTGGAGTCGAGTCGGCCTTGTTTGTGATTGTATATAATCCCTCTGTAGTTTATATTTCTTCGGTGATGAATCCTTTTGAGGAGACGCCACCTGCGATGACGTTGCGAGAATATATGTCTAGAAATTCTCGTTATCAAGAGACGTCTTTGGAAATGACTCTTGGTGAATATATGCATGGGCAGCGATATATGGATACTCCAACTTTTATTGAGGAATCACCTCTAACGATCTATGAGAAATATTATAAACATAGACCATGTAGTTTGGAACAAAGATTGAGAATTCTTGAATTTCAAAAATTGTATCGTGATGATGAGGATAGTGATGATGAAGAATCTGAAATATGTGGGAATAGTGATCAGGAATTTGTTACCCCAGTTGAGCCTTATAATGATTATATTATTTCTGGTTCAGATCCTAATAATTTTAAAAATTATTCACCTATTCAAAAGGACGAGGATTTGACTAGAGATACCCCCGTTTCAGACGATGTAGTATGTCCTGTTTACGAAGCCGATAATGGTCTAGAGGAACGAGTTTATTCTGAGAATATTGTTTTAGAGTCTAGCGATTTAGAAACATTAGTCTTAGATGAAGAACATGAACTCGTAGAGATTTTAAATATGAGTAAAGATGCACCACCTGATAATAACTTAGAAGAATCAATTGCCCATTTTCAAGAATCTAATGATCCAGAAATTAGGGAGATTGTGACTAGTCTAGATAGAGACACTGAATACTCTAAGTTTGGGGGTGATTATCACCTTCCTAGTTCCTTACCTTTAACTCTTAGAAAGGTCCCTCACTTGGGACTTGACATATGTGCCTCAACCATTTTACAAGATTACTTTCATACTCGTTTTCCCGAACCTAATGATGTCCAAGAAGAGTCTCAACTGTTAGAAACCCATCCTCTGGTTGATGTGGTTAACCCAGGCAATAATACCAAGATTGATTTTGTTTCCCACCAAATAGTTTTCTTCCAAATGTGGGAACATATGGATTCCAAATGTGTCGAATATTAAGTTCTGAGACTAAACCTAATTACTTTAGGATATTAGAATCGACACATTTTCTTAAAGATGACCACTACTCTCACTGTGGTCAATTATGTAAGTCAAACCTGATTGACTTAGAGGATCCTCAATTATTTAGGTTATTATTATGTGCTTCTAAGTTCTTACTTGAGTATTTACAGACTCTAGGACCTAATAATTCGGATCTCAATTTTGAGGAGTTGCAGCCCAAAGAAATATATTTTGACCCTTTTATAGAACCTGAACGTGAACCACAATTAGATATAGATATCTTAATCAGGAAACTAGGTAAGGGGTTGCTAGTATTGTTCATTTTCTTGGTTTATTGCAGTTTCCTTTGGTCATCTCTATTTGGTTTTGAAGACCCACAGTTATTTCGACTGTTACTATATGATTCGAGGTGACTAATCTTTCCTAAGTCTGGATGAACACATTAAACTTAGCACTTCTTGGGAGGTAACCCAATCTCATGCAACACGGTAATATCTTTCCTTATCTCTTTTGCTTCAAATGGTAACAGTTTCTCCTTGTTCATGCTTTTAATTTCATCTTTAGAACATTGAGGACAATGTTAGATTTAAGTTTGGGGGTATGGGAGAAACTTTTTAGTTGCAGTATGAATAAATAAACTCCAGATCCTAGAAATTTATGCGTATTTAGGATGGCACTAACCAATCTAAGTGGATGGAAGCATTTTGGTTGTAGGAGTTGAGGAACCAATCTGAATAGATGGAAACATCTAAAGAGTCTATTCATAAAAGCACAGAGCTCAGGTGTTAGAAATAACATGATAGTTTCACCATATCTCGTTGAGTCCTTTTCACTTCTATTTTTATTTTATTTTGTTTTTAAACCATGTTTCTCTAAGTGATAGGTGGGGCCCATGATTCAAGTTGTTACCAATGCTAGGATGAATTAGAGTGATTGAGTTACAAAAAGTTGGAAAAAAAAAATTGAGACCAGACCATTCGACCAAAAGGAAAATTCAATAAAGTCGACCACTGGTACCCTTGTATATGCCAGTTGTGTTGACCTAGAGTTAGGTTATCGACCACTGGTACCCTTGTATATGCCAGTGTGTTGATATTAGTCATACTAGTATCTCAATCCATTAGGATAGGTTCATTTTGGCGGAGGCCTTCAGACAGATATGGGAAACGCCGTTCACTTAGTAAACATCAAAACCATATATGTTTTTCTATATCCATCTTCTTGATCTATCCATGTGATTAGTTTTGACTCCGAATATGATGTTCATAGTGCAACTATCTGAGTAGAGCTCTCTCACTTTATATGAATTTTAGTATGCTTGAGTACAAACTCGTGTACAGCAATTGGAATTTCGCATCAGGGTACTTCTTCCTGTAGTCAATAAGTATGCCAACCAAGGAGATTCTTTAGTGCCTTCCAAGGTTCTGCGTAGATAGCTAAAGTCTGGAGTAAAGGTTTTGTGGGTATATCTCTAGTAAGCCCTCCCGAGACTATAACTCGGCCACTAGGGACACCTAGGGGTTTAAAGGCTTATTGCATACGCTAAATGCAATCGACGATGCCTGCGACAGTGAGTTAGGATTTTATTTTATTTTATTTTGCTCGAGGACTAGCAAATAATAAGTTTGGGGGTATTTGATTGACGCATTTATGTGTCTATTTTTATCTCAATTGTATATATTTTTAGTGCTCGATTTTGTACTTATTTTGGTTATTTTATGTCCTTATAGGTATTTTGGAGAAATAAGCTTTTGCGGCGAAATTGGCTCGAAAAGTTGTTAAAGGCACCTGGGAGGACATTTGCTATACGGACCCTCGATTTTGGATAAGGGGTAACCTAATTACTAAGGGGTGACCTATTTCCAGGCATCTGCTAAAGGGAGAACAGCACAGGATAAGGGGACACTCTCTTCTTCACGTTTGAATTAGAAAATTGGCGGGAAAGGCCATGCATATCGCTGGAAAATTTCAGTTCGATTTCTGAAGAGTTTTCAAGGAGATTAAACACTGGAAATTGGTTGGGATTAACTTTATATGGCCTAATAAGATCATTAGAAGCAATTGGATCAATCGAATTGGGCTGGAATGGCCGGAAATTGGAATCAAAGTCAAATAAGGAAACACGGCTTCATGGGTTCGAATTTGGAAATTCAGAGATATTAAAGGCAAGAAATTCGTTCCAAAGATACATATTCTAACTAAGGAAGAGTTTGGTATAATCGGGAGAGCTCAGAAACGCGTGAAACAAATTTGGGAAGGAATTATTGCCGTGACTGCCAAGGAAGGAAAGAGGAGATTTCGATGCGATTTGGGAGAGATTCGATGACCCTTTTGTGTATAAATATGTTGCTTAGGGTCCCAATAAGGGTGTCGAACATTTTGGGGCCGAGAAGAGCACCACAGGAGGCGTAAATCAAACCATCAGAATTTCTCCTGCTGCTGTTCCGCCATTAAAGAACTCTGAAGAACAAGGAAGAACGGACCGCCGAGGACAGACTTATTTATAGAAGCGTTAACAGCATAAACCAAGTGTCGTAGTACAGCAGCAGTGTCTTTCCTTATCGTTCTTTTGACGCCTTCTGTTGGTCGCAGATTCACTGTTTATACTTTTTCATCTTTTTAATCAACTTTTGGGCTATAAACATGTATTTTGAGCAAGTGATTAATATGATGAGCTAAACCCCAACACTGGGATGATGGAGGAATCCCTATTTCACGCATGTGGTAATTCTAATAATTCTTTTATGACTATTTGCATTGATTTTTAATCGATTTATGATTTTTATTGAATGGGTGTGATTTCGTTTGATGGTGTATGCTTGGTCTATGTATTTTTGATACATCATGCTTTTGATTTACAGTCATTTCTGTTCAAAAATCTATTTTTGGCAAAGAACAAGAGTCCATATTTTTATTATTTGAACTATAATTGATTGGAATTATTATTTGAGTCGCATGAATGGAATTTGGTGGAATCCTGAGTCTCAGTCTCTCTCGATATTCGTGACAACCTTGTGAATATATTTTTAGTATTTTTATTCTTAGTTCTTAAATCAAACCTTTACACAATCCGAGTTGAACGAACTTTATTACCACTTTCAAAACTACATCAATTTTTGGCGCCGCCGACGCGGGTTTGTATTAGGTTTTAGATTTATTTTATTTCTTTTAGAATTTTTGTTCTCTTTTACGCCTTTGGTATTTTTTGATTCTTTTCAGATTTCGAGCGAAGCTACAAGGAAAGAAAAAGTGCTATAAAAGGAAAGCATCGCCAAAGAAGGAAAGAAAAGAGGAATCCGAAAGGAGTGAAGAAGAAGATTTTGTATATAGTTATTTTGTTTTATTTTTAGAAACTGTAAATAGGGTATTATTTTTGTAATTTTTCTTTTCCTTTTTGGGACATTTTTATTTTTGGACTTTTTGGACATTCTTGGACATTATTTTTAAACCCTAAGGAAGGGTCAAGATTAAATATAAACTGTTTGCAGGGAAGGACGACGATTACAATATCGTCTCGGCCCCTCGGGTTCGTACATGACATAGGAGTTGTGGCCCGAGTCGACTTCAGCGGTTCTTCGCCCGTCTGGTACGGGAGGTAAGTCCATCGAAACACTCGCGAATCTCCTGTAAGCGAGTTACTGTATTCCTTAAGGTGATTCATTGATTGAGGACGAATTTGGACTGTTTTTAAATTCCTAGTAAAGGGCAAGGCCTGGCCAATACAAGATAAGGGTTTGGATTTCATCACCGCTCCCTTCTTGCCCGCTTTAAGAAAACGAAACCTAACGCGAAACCAAGATTAAAATTTGGAATAGAACGAGACCGATAGGGTAACGAGCTTAATAGGAAACTCATTCGAAAAATATTGGTTGCTCTTTAAGCACACTCCAAAGTTCTGATGGTTTCTGTGAGTTGAATGCGTAACTGCGCCGCCTTGTGATAGCGGTGAGGCCTTGGGTATCAAAGCTCCACTGAGCTTCCCTCGCCTCAATTAAACTTACTTTGACTCGGATTGATTCCAGAGGGGTTTGCTCAAATTGCAACGAATTCCCTTTCGAAAGATAGAAGCTGGTCTAGAAACAATCTAAGTGGAGCCATCATGCTTTTTGTTTGCTAGAAATCTTTAGGTTTTCTTTGGTGGAGTCGAGTCGGCCTTGTTTGTGATTGTATAGAATCCCTCTGTAGTTTATATTTCTTCGGTGATGAATCCTTTTGAGGAGACGCCACCTGCGATGACGTTGCGAGAATATATGTCTAGGAATTCTCGTTATCAAGAGACGTCTTCGGAAATGACTCTTGGTGAATATATGCGTGGACAGCGATATATGGATACTCCAACTTTTATTGAGGAATCACCTCTAACGATCTATGAGAAATATTATAAACATAGACCATGTAGTTTGGAACAAATATTGAGAATTCTTGAATTTCAAAAATTGTATCATGATGATGAGGATAGTGATGATGAAGAATCTGAAATATGTGGGAATAGTGATCAGGAATTTGTTACCCCAGTTGAGCCTTATAATGATTATATTATTTCTGGTTCAGATCCTAATAATTTTAAAAATTATTCACCTATTCAAAAGGACGAGGATTTGACTAGAGATACCCCCGTTTCAGACGATGTAGTATGTCCTGTTTACGAAGCCGATAATGGTCTAGAGGAACGAGTTTATTCTGAGAATATTGTTTTAGAGTCTAGCGATTTAGAAACATTAGTCTTAGATGAAGAACATGAACTCGTAGAGATTTTAAATATGAGTAAAGATGCACCACCTGATAATAACTTAGAAGAATCAATTGCCCATTTTCAAGAATCTAATGATCCAGAAATTAGGGAGATTGTGACTAGTCTAGATAGAGACACTGAATACTCTAAGTTTGGGGGTGATTATCACCTTCCTAGTTCCTTACCTTTAACTCTTAGAAAGGTCCCTCACTTGGGACTTGACATATGTGCCTCAACCATTTTACAAGATTACTTTCATACTCGTTTTCCCGAACCTAATGATGTCCAAGAAGAGTCTCAACTGTTAGAAACCCATCCTCTGGTTGATGTGGTTAACCCAGGCAATAATACCAAGATTGATTTTGTTTCCCACCAAATAGTTTTCTTCCAAATGTGGGAACATATGGATTCCAAATGTGTCGAATATTAAGTTCTGAGACTAAACCTAATTACTTTAGGATATTAGAATCGACACATTTTCTTAAAGATGACCACTACTCTCACTGTGGTCAATTATGTAAGTCAAACCTGATTGACTTAGAGGATCCTCAATTATTTAGGTTATTATTATGTGCTTCTAAGTTCTTACTTGAGTATTTACAGACTCTAGGACCTAATAATTCGGATCTCAATTTTGAGGAGTTGCAGCCCAAAGAAATATATTTTGACCCTTTTATAGAACCTGAAC
Source organism: Papaver somniferum (assembly GCF_003573695.1). Taxonomy (NCBI): domain Eukaryota; kingdom Viridiplantae; phylum Streptophyta; class Magnoliopsida; order Ranunculales; family Papaveraceae; genus Papaver; species Papaver somniferum. The sequence goes on along the minus strand of NC_039367.1, from coordinate 9,938,400 downwards.
GTGAACCACAATTAGATATAGATATCTTAATCAGGAAACTAGGTAAGGGGTTGCTAGTATTGTTCATTTTCTTGGTTTATTGCAGTTTCCTTTGGTCATCTCTATTTGGTTTTGAAGACCCACAGTTATTTCGACTGTTACTATATGATTCGAGGTGACTAATCTTTCCTAAGTCTGGCTGAAGACATTAAACTTAGCACTTCTTGGGAGGTAACCCAACATTCATGCGACACGGTAATATCTTTCCTTATCTCTTTTGCTTCAAATGGTAGCAGTTTCTCCTTGTTCATGCTTTTAATTTCATCTTTGGAACATTGAGGACAATGTTAGGTTTAAGTTTGGGGGTATGGGAGAAACTTTTTAGTTGAAATAAATAAACTCCAGAGCTTAGAAATTTATGCCTATTTAGGATTGCACTAACCAATCTAAGTGGATGGAAGCATTTTGGTTGTAGGAGTTGAGGAACCAATCTGATTAGATGGCAACATCTAGAAGAGTCTATTCATAAAAGCACAGAGCTCAGGTGTTAGAAATAACATGATAGTTTCACCATATCTCGTTGAGTCCTTTTCACTTCTATTTTTATTTTATTTTGTTTTTAAACTATGTTCTCTAAGTGATAGGTGGGGCCCACGATTCAAGTTGTTACCAATGCTAGGGTGAATTAGAGTGATTGAGATACCATGAAAAAAAAAAGAAAAAAAAAATGGTAGTTACCAAAAAGTTGAAAAAAAAAAATAAAAATAAAAAATTTTTGAGACCAGACCATTTGACCAAAAGGAATAAATTCAATAAAGTCGACCACTGGTACCCTTGTATATGCCAGTTGTGTTGGCCTAGAGTTAGGTTATCGACCACTGGTACCCTTGTATATGCCAGTGTGTTGATATTAGTCAGACTAATATCTCAATCCATTAGGATAGGTTCATTTTGGCGGAGGCCTTCAGACAGATATGGGAAACATCGTTCACTTAGTAAACATCAAAACCATCTATGTTTTTCTATATCCATCTTCTTGGTCTATCCAAGTGATTAGTTTTGACTCCGAATATGATGTCCATAGTGCAACTATCTGAGTAGAGCTCTGTCACTTTATATGAATTTTAGTATGCTTGAGTGCAAACTCGTGTACAGCAATTGGAATTTCGCATCAGGGTACTTCTTCCTGTAGTCAATAAGTATGCCAACCAAGGAGATTCTTTAGTGCCTTCCAAGGTTCTGCGTAGATAGCTAAAGTCTGGAGTAAAGGTTTTGTGGGTATATCTCTAGTAAGCCCTCCCGAGACTATAACTCGGCCACTAGGGACACCTAGGGGTTTAAAGGCTTATTGCATACGCTAAATGCAATCGACGATGCCTGCGACAGTGAGTTAGGATTTTATTTTATTTATTTTATTTTGCTCGAGGACTAGCAAATAATAAGTTTGGGGGTATTTGATTGACGCATTTATGTGTCTATTTTTATCTCAATTGTATATATTTTTAGTGCTCGATTTTGTACTTATTTTGGTTATTTTATGTCCTTATAGGTATTTTGGAGAAATAAGCTTTTGCGGCGAAATTGGCTCGAAAAGTTGTTAAAGGCACCTGGGAGGACATTTGCTATACGGACCCTCGATTTTGGATAAGGGGTAACCTAATTACTAAGGGGTGACCTATTTCCAGGCATCTGCTAAAGGGAGAACAGCACAGGATAAGGGGACACTCTCTTCTTCACGTTTGAATTAGAAAATTGGCGGGAAAGGCCATGCATATCGCTGGAAAATTTCAGTTCGATTTCTGAAGAGTTTTCAAGGAGATTAAACACTGGAAATTGGTTGGGATTAACTTTATATGGCCTAATAAGATCATTAGAAGCAATTGGATCAATCGAATTGGGCTGGAATGGCCGGAAATTGGAATCAAAGTCAAATAAGGAAACACGGCTTCATGGGTTCGAATTTGGAAATTCAGAGATATTAAAGGCAAGAAATTCGTTCCAAAGATACATATTCTAACTAAGGAAGAGTTTGGTATAATCGGGAGAGCTCAGAAACGCGTGAAACAAATTTGGGAAGGAATTATTGCCGTGACTGCCAAGGAAGGAAAGAGGAGATTTCGATGCGATTTGGGAGAGATTCGATGACCCTTTTGTGTATAAATATGTTGCTTAGGGTCCCAATAAGGGTGTCGAACATTTTGGGGCCGAGAAGAGCACCACAGGAGGCGTAAATCAAACCATCAGAATTTCTCCTGCTGCTGTTCCGCCATTAAAGAACTCTGAAGAACAAGGAAGAACGGACCGCCGAGGACAGACTTATTTATAGAAGCGTTAACAGCATAAACCAAGTGTCGTAGTACAGCAGCAGTGTCTTTCCTTATCGTTCTTTTGACGCCTTCTGTTGGTCGCAGATTCACTGTTTATACTTTTTCATCTTTTTAATCAACTTTTGGGCTATAAACATGTATTTTGAGCAAGTGATTAATATGATGAGCTAAACCCCAACACTGGGATGATGGAGGAATCCCTATTTCACGCATGTGGTAATTCTAATAATTCTTTTATGACTATTTGCATTGATTTTTAATCGATTTATGATTTTTATTGAATGGGTGTGATTTCGTTTGATGGTGTATGCTTGGTCTATGTATTTTTGATACATCATGCTTTTGATTTACAGTCATTTCTGTTCAAAAATCTATTTTTGGCAAAGAACAAGAGTCCATATTTTTATTATTTGAACTATAATTGATTGGAATTATTATTTGAGTCGCATGAATGGAATTTGGTGGAATCCTGAGTCTCAGTCTCTCTCGATATTCGTGACAACCTTGTGAATATATTTTTAGTATTTTTATTCTTAGTTCTTAAATCAAACCTTTACACAATCCGAGTTGAACGAACTTTACTACCACTTTCAAAACTACATCACCCATCTGCTAAAAACATGTTGCACCTCTTACAAGGATCGATTCCCCTTTGTGATCGGTTGCACCTCTTCATAGGATCGGTTCCCCTTTGCCTAGAGTTGGTCATACCAATAACACTAAATCGATCATACCATCTCAGGTGATTACTTAAGATAGGTTTCACTAATAAAAGTCATATGAATACAAAAGTCAGGCTTTGTGAATAGTTTTACCAAGAACATAGTCATGAGCGGTTATACTAATCACACATATTGGTAGTTCAAAAGATATGCAATGAATCACAATACCAATAAGACTAGCGATTTCTCTTTCGATTCACAAACCAAGTTTATGAACTACTTCCTTTAAACGAACGTAAACCATTGTTTCCTAGGATGAAATATTCACCTCATACCCATACATAATCACAATAGCATTCAAACGATTATATCGATGTCTTATATACAAAGTTTAACGGTTAAGCAATAAACCTCGTATTGTATTCCTTAATACTACGTCTAACTAGAGTGTAATCATTCATTCTTTGCAGTTATGTTTTTAATATGCACGACTTTCAAGATACGTTAGGGAATGAAACAGTTCAAGTCAACTATCACTAACCTCAAGTGGAAGGATGACGTTGTCATTCTAGCTCCTTACTTCTTCGCTTCTTCAAGTTTTCGCAATACTTGTAATGTCTCATATCCTAATACTTTCAAACTAACCTTTACGAAGTTGACACTACTACATAATAAAGCAACTTTTTAAATGAGTTTTAGTTCACTAAAATATGACAACCAAACTTGACTTATCAACGGTTGGTGGGTTCAACCGAGCTATTCTCTAAGACTAAGATATTATCTTGAATAGCTTTGCCATAAATATAAGAAGACTAGGTTGTTGTGATCAAATCTTGCACCGCCCTCTTCATCCTGAAATAATCTTAGTTATACATTTATAGATGATATTGAAGCAAGCAATTGGTCTGAAATCAACAATTTTAATGGGATTCTAGCAGTTTGATATTAGAGTGATATAAATATTATTAATCTCCTTGAGAATTCTAAACTTAGCAATAACAAAAAAATAATGGAGGCTACAAAATCATCCTTAATAACTAATAGTTGACAAATCTAGTGAAAAAGCGGGGGTTTAACAACCACACCAAATATTTCGTTCGGCAATCTGAATAGACTAACTCTAATATACTTTCAAGAGAATCAACTAGACAGTCAGATTCAATCTAGAGAAAAGTATATCAAAGAGTTTATGTCTTAATTCCTCAATTCAATCTGCAACCAACAAATAGGAATTTGTGAGCCCGATTGAATAAGAGAAATAACTTGGACGGTATCACAAACCAATATCCAAGTGTCAACCAATTCGATCAACAACCCAAAGGTCGGATTCAAGAACTGATTGAACTTAACGCACAACCTGTGATATTTCTATTATATAACAAAGTATAATGCGGAAAAGAAATAACACAAATACCAGAATTTTGTTAACGAGGAAAACTGCAAATGCAGAAAAATCCCGGGACCTAGTCCAGCTTTGAACACCACACTGTATTAAGACGCTACAGACACTAGCCTACTACCAATGAACTTCAGACTGGAATGTAGTTGAGCCCTGATCAATCTCACACTGATCAAGGTACAATTGTGCTCTTTACGTCTCTGAACCCAAGCAGGATTCTGCGCACTTGACTCCCTTAGATGATCTCACCCATAACCAAGAGTTGATACGACCCAAGGTCGAATACTTGATTAAGAAGTCTGTCTCACACAGAAAAGTCTATTGGAATAGATAAATCTGTTTCCCACAGAAATACCTATGAGTTTTGTTCCGTCTTTTGATAAATCAAGGTGCAGAGGAACCAATTGATAAACCAGACTTATATTCCCTAAGAAAAACCTAGTATTATCAATCCCCTCACAATAATATTAATCGTATGGAAGCTAAACGAGATATTGTGGAATCACAAACGAGGAGACAAAGATGTTTGTGACTACTTTTTATCTTGCCTATCGGAGAATCATTCTCGAGAAAATCTTAGAGAAGATAGTACTCAATACGATAGAACATGCCAAGATCAGAACACGCAACTACAGAGAAAATAGTTGGGTCTGGCTTCACAATCCCAATGAAGTCTTTAAGTCGTTAACCTACATGGTTTCCTGAAAAACCTAAGGTTAAAGGAGAATCGACTCTAGTTGCAACTAGTATCACACAGGAGGTGTGGGGATTAGATTTCCCAATTGCTAGAGTTCTCCCTTATATAGTTTTCAAATCAGGGTTTGCAATCTTAGTTACCTTGGTAACAAAGCATTCAATATTCACCATTAGAAGAAAACCTGATTAGATTCAAACTAATATATTTCAACCGTTAGATCGAATTTAGCTTGTTATACAAAAATGAAATGTACCTTCATTTAGGTTTGAGTAACCGTACTTAAACGTGTACACTATGTTGGCTCAACAGTAGTTAACCGAAGTTAGATATATGAACACTCTCATATCAACCTTATTCATCTTAACCACAACTAGTTCAAATGACTCAAATGAAACTAGTTATAGAGTTGTTCAATTGCTATATTCTCATAAAAGTATACAAGAACACAATTGAAGCAAAACAGGTTTGATTCACTCAAATCAATCATGAACATTATAGCCACAGTTTGCAAAGAATGCATTTCTTATTATATAAATGTTTTAGTTCATGAACAAACTGATTTTAGAACTTTAACCACTCAAGTATGCAAACGGGTACGCATACTTAAAGTAGCCGGTCTGAGTTTGGGTTCGCCAGTTTGCAAACAGGTACGCATACTTCCAAACACAACAGAAATTTCCGGACCCAAACCCTTCGCCAGTACGCGTACGGGTATGTGTACTTAGGTACTCGGAATTTCAAAACTAACAGGTACGCATACGGTTATGCATACTATAGTTCCGGTCATGGATCACATACATGCATGCATAATATTTTTATAATCCAATGATGATTAAGTGTTCTAAACTCTATTTCAATCATTGAAACTTTCTTAGAGGATGACAATAGCTGTTTTCACGAACTATTAGCATCAAAGCAATTTTCAAGTTATTGAAATAATCATCAAAAACATTCCAAGTCTACACCAAATGATTGTATCACACAAACCATGTAAGATGTTACTCGACGATTTTCACATGATCATCTTTTGACTTTCATCAAGAATATAAGATGAACTTGGTTGAAGCGAAAGCTTATCAACACATATTTCGAGAAATATATAAGTGAGTTAACCTCAGCTCAAAATCTCAATTATGCATAATCAAATATTATATAGTAATACGACTTTTGTCTCATTATAGGAGATAGAGTAGAAATAGACTTTCCAAGTGATAGATGAGTTTTAGTCTCCACATACCTTTTGTTGATGAAGTTCCACAAGCTCTCCTTAGTAGTTATTCATCTTCAATTGATGAACGCGGTGAAGTTTAATGCTCAACTACACAATCTATCCTAGTCTGAGACATCAGTATAAGTAGACTAGAAATCAAGACTTATAGTTTTGATCACTAAGATTGACAAACAAGCTTGAGATAGCAACGCTTGCGAGTTCGACTGAGCAGTGCTCCGACAATCTCCCCCTTTGTCAATTTTAGTGACAAAACTATCAATACATATGGATTACAAAATAAATAAACTTTGTAGATTCTCATCCAAATGCTTGGTCTCCTTGGTTCTTCAACATTACTCGAAATCTTCGTCACTTCCAAGTACTCCAATGTTTCTAAATGTGTTCAACTCAGCATCATAGTTGTTGAAGATCCGTAGCTATAACAATGATAAAACAGTTTGTCTCAATCATTGCTATACGGTGTCATAGTATTATTACACATCATCAAAGTCCAATTGTATCACAACTTTGACAAAAACACTACGGTGATATATATCACTCCCCCTTAGTTAATACTTCATCTCACAATGAAAACCACTCCCCCTTACATAATGATCCATAAACTATATGTATTTGTAGTGTGAACTATACATTAATTCTCCCCCTTTTATCAATATAAATTGGCAAAGGTACGAAAACTAGTGGGATCCTCATGAAATTTTCATAGGGATACTTCGTGACCAAAATAGAACAACATACCAACTTGTTTCGATGGTTTCACATAGTCGAAACTTAGTGTATTCATCAAGGAGTTTATAAATATACAAGAAAACTCCTACAATATTCCACAGCCGCACTCCCCACAAAGATTTGGCAATTAAGCACAAGTTAAAATTAATAACTCTCCCCCATAAAATGTCATTTCTGAAAGAACAACAAGAGCGACCTTGCTTTTACAAGAAAATAAGGATTTTTTGGACATTAACAAATCACGTGAAACATGAATTTGTTTCCAAGAACACTCAATTAAATTAACCACAAGAGAACCCATGATTAATTTAATCGGAAATTCTCACATAAGAGAACTTATGGAGCCGCACAGTACATACACAAAGATGTGGATAGGAGAAAGACCACTACTGCGGAATAATCAACGATTCATTCTATTTTCATCATTATTTGCACAATGACATTGTTGATGGTGGTTTTTAGTTCATGGCTAAAATTGTGAAATCCTGTACTTAATGTGCTTTCATTATGTAAGAAACAGACTCATTTAAAAGTGGCTAGATCCCAAGTCTCTTCACTTACAATATGTATTGATCAACTCAGTATAATTATATGAAATTTATCCAGAATGGTGCATGTAGCAACAATCCCAAATATTCTATAAATTTTATTAAACTCCCGATTACATTATTCACTAATGTACAGCCTGTCGAGTATTTTCTTGTGCTATGTTCCCCAGATGAACTCTTAATATTGGCATGACATGACAATTACTGTTCACTCGCAGCGGAGTAACATGAATTTCCCGAAGTGTCAGTATTAAGATCTGCATGAAAATACTCATGAACATGCAAGTTATACCACTCTCTGATAAAGAGGTTTCTTGTGCCAACGCACAGATAATTTATCGAAAATTGTTTAATTTTATGTCAGCTCACGAAATTCAATTTTCTAACCTAATTTTACCTATTTGCAAAAAATTAGGTTATCTGCGCCTTGCGCGGTATTTTGAACCCTATTGGTCGAAATTAAACCTAGGAAAACTAGGAAATTGATACATCACGGAGCTAGTAGGAGCAAGATCCTACCAAAAATCATAAAACATGAAATAAAAGAGGAGCCGTGGAAAATAGGCGCAACAACAAGAGGAGGCGTGGCCATGCAACATGGCCGTCCAGTTTTCCCTAGCAGGTGCCACCTGCAGCTGGATGGCCACGCTCCATGTTTCCCTTGTCGGCCCTCTTTCCTATCGACCAATCAGGTCGCTCTAAACCCGCCACACACATTTGGAATGTGGACAGGCTCATGTTGCTTCCGGCTCTCTTTCCTATCAACCTATCAGGTCGCTCTAAACCCGCCACACACACTTGAAGTGTGTCCAGGCTCATGCTACTTGCCGCCCCCCTCTTCCCACCGACCAATCAGATCACTCCAACTGCGCCACACGCACTTTTAATTAAAATTGTAAGTTGGTCGGTCGACACACCTAATTCCTTAAGGAATTAAACATAGGCTTCTCATGTCAGTGATCGAGGACGTACGTTTTGGCCAGTTGATTTATCAAGTCTAGCCACCTCCTAACTTGGTCGGACGATATCCAAAAGGTCACCCAAAGATTGGACGAACAGCTGGGAACATTTGGTAAACAATTTTAGTATGAGCTACATGCCAAAAGTTTTGTATGTATGTCTATCATAACATACTAAAAAATCACATCAATCAGATTAACGAAATAAAAGATATAGCTTAAAAGGCGATCTAGGTCATGGCTGAAAACTGGCAGAATTCCTCCTGAATTCTTCCTGAGTTTTTACTGTCTGGCTGTTTTCACCTCCTAAACGAGCTCAAAAGCTAAATGTTCCCAAAGGGTAGATAGGAAATTCTTTTCTGATAAGAATGGAGGGTCGGATCGTCAAAATCCGAGTTCGTATGAGAATTCTACAGCAGTTTTAGTGAGGGTCTCACATCTGAATTTTCTGATTACGAAATTTCATGAATTAGCACAAACTTATGAAAATCATCTCAGCCATCCAACTTGGCTAGCCAACTTAACCAGTTTAGATTTAATTTGGGCCAACCAATAGGATGTCAAAATGGCTACCAGACACCATTCTCCTATTGGGACCAAATGCATAATACTTTGGCTTCTGGGATATCAGTTGCTCTGGCGATTTTTTGCTTGGGTTTTTAGGGTTTCTTCAGTTTTTCACGTTTTCTCCATTGTTTGATCATATTTGGATGATCTAGAATGGGAGAAAATCATGTTCAAAGTACTAGTAACACGGCTCTTACTTATGTTGATCTAGTTAAGGGAAAGAAAAAGGTTGATACAACCTTGGTGGATTTAAGTTATCTGATAAACCCTTCTATTAAAGAGGGGAAACCAATGATTGAAATACCTGACGATTTTTTCAAAGAGGGCTGTGAGATCTGGTGTTATAGCCTTATAGGGAGGCTGGATTCTAAAGGTCTTGGCTTCACTGATGTTAAGCAAAATCTATTGCGGCAATGGAAGTTAGGAGAAAATAGGGTTCAGTTCATACCAATGAACATTGGTTTCTTTATTATCAAATTATTTTCTGAAGAGGATAAAAATAGGGTTTTTTGTGATGATGCTTGGATTGTTGAACAACAAGCTCTTAGATTGATAGAATGGTATCCAGGGTTTGATGCAAATAGGAAAAGAACATCCATGCGACAGTTTGGGTACAATTTCCTGGACTTACGGTGGAACTTTGGGTTGAAAAGTCATTGTTGTCTTTGGGGAAATCTCTGGGAACTCCGATTGTGGTTGATAAAAGAACCCTAACTCATGAGTTTGGGAATTTTGCAGCAGTTTTAATCGATATTTATTTTGCTAAACATGATGCTGATAGTATTCATGTTTCAGTTGGAGGGAGAAGTTTTTGGCAAGCTGTAGACATTCCTAAACGTCCAAAATATTGTTCATCATGAAAGATTATTGGCCATGAGGATGAGGAGTGCAGAAAAAAGAAAAAGGCTAAACAACAAGCTGTAGAGGATATTTTGGTTGCTACTGTGCGTTCACAAGATAAAAACCATGACAGGAATGCTCGTGGTTTAATTGTTTCTAAATGGAAACCCAAGAAGAATGGTACTAATAATGCTATACAACATGGAGATACTCAAGGATCAGTTAGGGACAACAATTCTGTTGTTGCTCCTTTGGATGTTACGAATGATGAAGCCTCTAGTCCAAAACCACAATGTCAGGTTCGTAACAATCCAACTAATGCTATGGAAAAAAATTCTGATTTGCATAGATTACAAAGCCATGTTGTTGTGGATGCTGCAATTATAAATAATATTGCACAGCTAAAGGCTCAAGTTGAACAAGGTGATGAATGAAGTGCTGATGAGCGCATATATTTGGAGCTAGGGAAAAAAATGGAACAAGATTTAGCAAATTTTCTGAAGGCGCGTGAATATATGGAGAGAGCTAAGAAGGCGTATAAGGATTTTTCCTTAAATTCGTCAGGTAAACTAACTAGTTGTGGAGTGGTTTTATCTCCGAACACGTTTAGGGTATTACAAGATGAGACGATTGTAGTTGAGTCCAAGGAAGACATGGAATTCCAAATTCACTTGGATTCTGTACGTGAAGAGTTTGAAGAATACACGGACTCTGTTTGCTTGGACAACTTGGGCTTGCAAGTGAATTGTGGGCATGCAAATATGGATAAGGAAGCACAACCCAAGGTGAGTGCTAGTTTTTCAACTCAGTTAACAAAAGAAGAACATGATATTTTTTGTACAATTACAAAATTTTATACACAACAAAAGTATTTGAAGGACTCTTTTTTTCGAAAGTAGTATGTCAAGGAAAAACAAGATCAAATAAAAAGAATGAAGACTCCAAAGAAGAAAGCTAAAGGAGGTGGAAACACTATCTCATTTTCTGAGAGGAGTTTTTGTTGGCTACTATTGGAGCTATAGAAAGTGAAGAAAATTTAGGATTTTGGTCTTCTTTTTCCTTTTTTTATGTTTACTTTTATTAAGTTAAGATTTTTTTGGCTTTCAGAGTAGTTATTTATTTTACCCCCTTGGTTTATGGGGGTAGGGAGGCCTTGTGCCTCCTGCTTGTAATACTTGTAATTACGTTTTTTGGTTAATAAACTATTGGACTTAGCAAAAAAAAAAATCCTATAGGGACCGATCACCACATATTTAATGTACATGGATATCTCCTGGAAGCTACTCACACATGACCACCTAGCTTGCGCGTGATTGGTCAGAATAACTAAGTCTGGCAAACAAGACCCATTCAGCAGCCTGCTGCATATTTACCACGAAAATACTCGAGACATCAAACATGTCACAAACTGGGGGATGTTCATCAAGGTATTGGTATGGCGGTTTACAACGTGCGGCGTGCAACATGCCCATTATGAGAAAGTGTCGGGAAAAGTGGACAACTAGTGGAGGCGTAGAAGTAGTGGGTGTGTACTGACCCGTCTTCCCTCATTAAAAGACGTGGTTTTTAACATTTTCACACGATCTCGCTTCTCCATCACTCAACTACTCCCATTACCTATGAGATCAGGGTGCGTTCAAATATGACTTATATAAATAGGTTTTTAACCTATTTCAACCGACAACAGAGTTTTTGTTATCAAAACAAGTATCCATAAAAACACCAAGAACTGATAGCTTACATTCTGCAAGCCAGTTCCATATTCTGATACAAGCCATAAAACAACCACACCTTCATAATTCAACAATATGATCTCAACACCTTCTTCGCTTCCTTCCCTAAGATCAACCATTCTCCTTCACTTTGTGACCAAAGCAAGACTGGAACGGCTGATTCTTGGTTTAGGAGAGGATTGTACGGATTGATCTCTCGAATCTAAAGTACTCCCATGTAGTGCATTTGTTTAGGGTTTAGATTCGTTTTTCGGCGGCGCACCGAAATTTACCAAAACCAGCAGAATCAGTTTTTACCCCAAAACAACTGGCGACCACAGTGGGAGATTAATTTCTCGGTTGTGAAGCCAATTTCTCAATTTTCATTCCAATCTTCCCAAACTCAAGATGGTGGATCTTATGTCTAAATTCAATCATTATCCAGAATTCACTTCAATCACCAATCCCAACTTCCACTTCATGATGTACCCCGGCCATCCCAAACACTTCCAAAGTCGCCAATGCTCGAAATCCAATCACCATAGAAGATATGGAAAAAATATTGTAATATGTTATTGCAAATCAAGCTGATATTGTTAATCTGTAAAGTGAGACGTTTTGTCTCTTAAAGAGTATGGTGAACCGGCTGTAGCAAGATCCGGCAAACATTATCTTGGAGAACGCCACCAATTTCATAGATGACACAAAAATGTTGAATCCTTGTCCGAGGTCCGTGTCTCCGTCAATGACGATGCTTACAGAGTATGTGGTCGTATCATACGAGAGCAAAAAGGAATGGCCAACACCGTCCGCAAGCGCAATCAACACGTCCCATGGCGTTGCATCCTCTAGAACCAACACCAGCGGCGTAGGAAACATCCCCTCTGGCGTGACACCTCATATTACCGGAGCCAGAGCCGCCGCTAATCCTTATATTTCTTCGAGCATGATGCCTCCAATCATCACCAGGGATGCTACCACTTCTTCATCAGGACGAGAGATTGAAGGAGCCATAGGAAACCAACTTCCCATTACCATTATCTATTTAATGGAGTGACAGAAAGTTCTTGCCAAAACCCAGACGGACATGGCCACAACTCAGAAGGAGCGAAACAACGAACATCCGAATGATTATGTTAAGATATTCAAAATTTCAGGCGCTAGATTGCCATGATCCAAATGTAACTGAACATCAATTGGTGGAGTTTTGCATTAATTATATGGTACCCGTCCATCGCGCTTTACTGGAGAACCTGCGCTTCCAGACATTCTATGAACTTCATGAAGCTGCTAAGCGTTCGGCTACAACAGCACCAGCCCTGCTAGAAAGATCCGGGCCTGCCATGAATTAAGAGCCTCATGATATTCGTGGAAACATACATCTCACCAACAGGCAATACAACCTTCGGCCTTCTGTAAGCAGTTTGACCGAAGCAGCAAGAGGAAAGCCACCGCTTTAGATACGCAATATCCTGCACGTCCAAAACCGCCAACTCCAACTCCAGTGCCACATGCGCGACGGCCACGATGAGAAAACCACGTCAAAGTTACACCATATCTGGCTCAACAACAACAACATCAACGAGAGACGCTTTTAGAATTTCCTCTCACATAGAGGAAGTAGTTGAATTACCGAATGAGATTGCACCTGGGGACTTAAGAGGAATAACATAATTATGATATGTTCTTGGGCGCTCACGGATGCATAGCAACAAGTTGTAACTAGGGGTATGTCCTTTGCAAGTGTCTATACCTGAGACGGTCTCCAACAAGCCGTCTAATCCTAAAGATTATTTGTTGTCGTATGGACAACTCGCAAATATGACGCAATTTCCTGAAGAGAATGTAGCAGCATTTGTTCGCAGGTTTCACACACAAGTAGTCTCGTTAAAAAACTCTCTTTACAACCGGCTACTTTTCGTCCCATCAAGACCTGGGGACTTTTGTCCGTCTATCAATCCGTCATCATCCTGATGTCATCACTAACGCCTGATGCCGCTTACTCACGGGAGAGCCTAATATACCCAAATCCCAATCATGCGCGAAGGACATGCCTAGCAGAGACATAGCTAAGTAACTATCCTTAAAAAAAATGTTTTATATCTATTAGGCATATCAAATAAATTTTAGTGTTGAGACGCAGCAATTCCTCAACACTCACTACTGTGTTGCCAGGCGTACTGCCTCAACACATTTTCCTCTCAGTGTTGACACGCAGTAATTCCTCAACACTCACAACTGTGTTTCCAGGCGTAGTGCCTCAACACATTTTTCCTCTTAGTGTTGAGAAGCAGCAACTCCTCAACACTCACTACTGTGTTTCCAGGCGTACTGCCTCAACACATTTTCCTCTTAGTGTTGAGATGTACCAATTCCTCAACACACACTATTATGTTTCCAGACGTACTTCCTCAACACATTTTTCCTCTTAGTGTTGAGACGCAGCAATTCCTCAACACTCACTATTTTGTTTCCAAGCGTACTATCTCTACACATATTCCTCTTAGTGTTGAGACGCAGCAATTCCTCAACACTCGCTACTGAGTTGAAAGGCGTATTGCCTCAACACATTTTCCTCTTAGTGTTGAGACGCAGCAATTCCTCAACACTCACTATTGTGTTGTCAGGCATGCTGCTGATAGACACATTTTTGTGTCCGATTTTTCTCGATTCTATATATTGTTAGGGCTTATTTTTGTACTTATTATGGTGTTTTATTTATTTGTAGGTATTTTTGGCCAATAAACATTTTTGGAAAAAATTGGCTCGAAAAGATGTCGGAAAGCACCCGGAGGACACTTGCTATTAGGACCCCCGGTTTGGATAAGGGGCACTCCAGGACACCCCTTAAGGCAGCTGCTAAATGCACCCCTACTCTGGATAGGGGGCACCCCCTTTCTTCACAAATTCAAATTTCAAATTTGGCGGGAAACTCTATTATTTCCTGCGTGAATTTGGGAGCATCAGTTGGACGTGAAATAACGAGATTCAATGGCTGATTTTTGTTGGGCTGGACTTCCTAGAGCATAACAGGGTTGGTATATGTGATTGGATCGAATGAATTGGGCTAGATCGACCGGAAGAAGGAAACAGAGGTGTTGTGGTCACGGGTTGCTGTTGGAATATTTTTTCGACAATTCAGGGAGATTAAAGGCTAGAAAAGCTTCCCCAACATTCGTAGTTATCTAATATAGAGTTTGGAAGTATTGGGAGAGGTCAAATACGCGTAAAGAGAGTTTGGCAGAAAGAAAACTCTGAAACTTGCTTTGGAGATCAACCAAGATTTTGGGGGAGATTTAATCGAGTTGTGGCCTATAAAAGGAGAGGGGATAAGTCATATAAGAGGTTCGAAGCCTTTCAGAGAAGTTTAAACACCACAGAGCTCTAGAGATCGAGTTGTAGGAAAATACCTTATTCTGCTGCTGCTGCTGAAGAGGAAGAACACGAAGAACATTGACGCACAAGCAACTGTCGCAGAAAACTATCGTTGTTTCACAGCAGAACCTATGTGTCGTTCATCACAGTGGTTGCATTAGGTCTTTAGCTACTATTTCACCCTGTAACAGTGATTCTGCAACACCAACAAACTATTGCGAATCGTCTGTATTATTACTTTTCACTCTTTTAATCATCTTTTGAGCAACAAACACATATTTTGGGACCATGATTAATATGAGGAGCTAAACCCCATTGCTGAGGCGATAGAGGAAGCTATTTTTCCAACAAAAGGTGGTATATTCTATTTTATCTTTTTATTTGCAATAATTATATGATTATTTTCCTTGAACTATTATTGAATATGATTTTTATTTGAGTGATTGTGATCTATTTTGATGGAGTATGCTTAGTTTTAAGACTTTTGATGCTTCATACTTGGTATTTACAATTACTATTTTTGAAAATCTACTTGTTGCAATATTTTAGAATCAAATTAAACAAGAAAATTGCATAAATATAAGTATTGGTTTAATCACTTTGAACTTGGAAAATAGTGGAATCTTAGCCTCAGTGTTTCTTTTAATATTGATATCATCTTTGTTTGAGTTTTCTATAATTTTTATTGTATTTTCTATTTTAGTTTTGAATTTAAGTCTAAAAAAATCCTTCACAAGTCTAAGAAACGACACTCTTTTTACCACTATCTACAAATCACATCAATTTTTGGCGCCGCCGACGCGGACTTGTTTTTAGAATTTTAGAATTTTAGATTTTTTTTTTAATGTTTTTGGGTATTTATCTTGTGTCTACGGCCTTGTTTGGCAAAATTTATGATTATCTATTTATGATTATAGATAATCAAAAATAGATAAATGATTTTAGTATAATCATTTTTATAATAAATTTTCACAAACACCTTTATCAAATAATTGATTATTTTTAAAAAATGCTCTCTAAAAGTAGTGGAAAAAATAATGATCTAGAACTTTTTTCTAAGTTCCCTAGTGTTTTTTTAACCCTCTCTTGATAGTTTAAAGAAAATAAGAGGAATAAACACAACTCAATTTTATTAAGAAAAAATAATTGATTATAATAATTTTTAAACAACTTTTTTCTGTTTATGGAAATAATTGATTTTTTCAATTATGATTAAAATAAGCAATTATTATAATGGTTACCAAACGCATATAGAATCCATTATAATCTGCATAATGGATTATGGGATGATAATATGGGTACCAAACAGCCCCTACAGGTTCTGGATCATAAAGAAAATTGAGCCAAAGAGTTTGGTGATTTCATAAAGACTTGGAGCTAAAGATTAAAGCAAAAAGAACAGAAAAGAAGACAATTTTAGTTTAGGGTTTGTTTATTTTCTTTTAGAAAAAAAAAAACTGTATTAGGGTTTATTATTTTTGTAATTTTTCTTTACTTTTCGGACTTTTGGACTTTGAGGACATTATTTTTTTTTATTACCCTACGGAAGGGTACTTTAAATATAAACTGTTTGCAGAGAAGGAGGACAATTACGATATTGTCTCTGCACCTTGGGTTCGTACGCTAGACATCGGAGTCAGTGGCCCGAGTCGACTACAACCGATTCATCCCCCGTCTGGAACGGGAGGTAAGATTCTAAACACTCGTGAATCCCCTGTCAACGAGTTACTGGACTCCTTCGTATGCATATATGTTGAGGACTGAATACAGACATTTTTTTTTCTAGTAAAGGGCAAGACCTGGCCATACAAGATAAGGGTTCGGATTTCATCACCGTTCTCTTCTTGCCCGCTTTAGGTACATGTAACCTACGAACCTAAGCCTAAAATTTTGACTAGAACGAGACCGATAGGGTAACGAGCTTAACAGGAAAGTCATTCGAAAAATATTGGTTACTCTCTTAAGCATACTTCGAAGTTCTTGACGGTTTCTGTAAGTTAAACGCGTGACTGCGCCGCCTTGTAATACCGGTGAGGCCTTGGGTATCAAAGCTCCACCGAGCTTCCCTCGCCTCTATTCAACTTACGTTAACTCGGATTGATTCCATAGGGGTTTGCTTAAATTGTAACGAATTCCCTTCGAAGGATTAGAAGTTGGTCTAGAAACAATCTAAGTGGAGCCATCATGCTTTTTGTTTGCTAGAAATCAATAGGTTTGATTTGGTTGAGTCGGCCTTGATCTGTGTTTGATTACCCTTCCAATTTAGAAAATTTCATTGTATGCCTGAACGTAAAAGAGACGCACTAGGTAGATTTGTTAAAGAGAAACCTAGTAGTTCGAAGCGTCTCGATTACCTTAATCTAGAGAGTCCGACTTTTGAAGAGCCAGTTAAAAGTAGCTAGAGCCCAAGTCTCTTCACTTACAATATGTATTGATAAACTCAGTATATTTATATGAAATTTATACATAATGGTGCATGTAGCAACAATCCCTAATATTCTATATATTTTATTAAACTCCCGCTTACATTATTCACTAATGTACAACATGTCGAGTATTTTCTTGTGCTACGTTTCCCAGATGAACTCTTAATATTGGCATGACATGACAATTACTGTTCACTCGCAGTGGAGTAACATGAATTTCCCGAAGTGTCAGTATTAAGATCTGCATGAAAATACTCATGAACATGCAAGTTACACCGCTCTCTGATAAAGAGGTTTCTTATGCCAACGCACAAATAATTTATTGAAAATTGTTTAATTTTGTGTCAGCTCACGTAATTCAATTTTCTAACCTACTTTTACCTATTTGCAAAAAAATAGGTTATCTGCGCCCTGCGCGATATTTTGAACCCTATTGGTCGAAATTAAACCTAGGCAAACTAGGAAATTGATCCATCACGGAGCTAGTAGGAGCAAGATCCTACCAAAAATCATAAAAAAGGAAATCAAAGAGGAGCCGCGGAAAATAGGCGCAACAACAAGAGGAGGCGTGGCCACGCAACATGGCCGACCAGTTCGCCCTAGCAGGTGCCACCTGCAGCCGGATGGACACGCTCCATGTTTCCCTTGTCAGCCCTCTTTTTCCTATCGACCAATCAGGTCACTCTAAATGCACCACACGCATTTGGAATGTGGACAGGCTCATGTTGCTTGTCGGCCCTCTTTCCTATCGACCAATCAGGTCGCTCTAAACACTCCACACACATTTGGAATGTGTCCAGGCTCATTTTGATTGCCGGCCCTCTTTCCTATCGACCAATCAGGTCTCTCTAAACCCACCACACACACTTGAATTGTGGCCAGGCTTATGCTACTTGCCGGACCCCTCTTCCCTCCGACCAATCAAATAGGTCCAAAAGCGCCACACGAACTTTTAATTAAAATTGGAAGTTGGTTGGTCGACACACCTAATTCCTTGAGGAATTAAACATAGGCTGATCATGTCACTGATTACGGTTGTACGTTTTGGCCAATTGATTTATCAAGTCTAGCCACCTCCTAACTTGGTCGGACGATATCCAAAAGGTCACCCAAATATTGGACGAACAACTGGGAGCATTTGGTAAACAATTTTAGTATGATCTACATGCCAAAAGTTTCGTATGGATGTCTATCATAACATACTAAAAAATCCCATCAATCGAATTAACGATCTAAAAGATACATCTTAAAAGACGAGCTAGGTCATGGTTGAAAACTGACAGAATTCCTTCTGAATTCTTCCTGAGTTTTTACTGTCTGGATGTTTTCACCTCCTAAACGAGCTCAAAACCTAAATATTCCCGCGAAGGAAGATAGGAAATTCTTTTATGATAAGAATGGAAATGAGGTTCGTCAAAATCCGAGTTAGTATGAGAATTCTACAACAGTTTTAGTGAGGGTCTCACATCTGAATTTTCTGATTACGAAATTTCATGAATTAGCACAAACTTTTGCAAATCATGTCACCATCCAAATTGGCTAGACAACTTAACCAGTTTAGATTTAATTTTGGACAACCAATAGGATGTCAAAATGGCTACAGACACCATTCTCATATAGGGACCGATCACCACATCTTTAATGTACATGGATGCTCCTGGAAGCTACTCACACATGACCACCTAGCTTGCGCGTGGTTGGTCAGAATAACTAAGTCTTGCAAACAAGACCCATTCAGCAGCCTGCTACATATTTTCTGCCAAAATACTCGAGACATCAAACATGTCACAAACTGGGAGATGTTCATCAGGGTATTGGTCTGGCGGTTTACAGCGTGCGGCGTGCAACACGCTCATTATGAGAAAGTTTCAGGAAAAGCGGACAATTAATGGCGGCAGAGAAGTAGTGGATATGTACTGACCCGTCTTCCCTCATTAAAAGACGTGGTTTTCAACATTTTCACACGATCTCGCTTCTCCATCACTCAACTACTCCCATTACATATGAGATCAGTGTGCGTTCAAATATGACTTATATAAATAGGTTTTCAACCTATTTCAACCGACAACAGAGTTTTGGTTATCAACACAAGTATCCAGAAAAACACCAAGTATTGATAGCTTACATTCTGCAAGCCAGTTCCATATTCTGATACAAGTCATAAAACAAACACACCTTCATAATTCAACATTCTGATCTCAACACCTTCTTCGCTTCCCTCCCTAAGATCAACCCTTCTCCTTCATTTTGTGACCAAAGCAAGACTGGATCGGCCATTTCTTGGTTTAGGCCAGGATTGTACGGATTGATCTCTCGAATCTAAAGTACTCCTGTGCAGTGCATTCGTTTAGGGTTTAGATTCGTTTCTCGGCGGCACACCCAAATTTACCAAAACCAGCAGAATCAGTTTTTACCCCAAAACAGACATATAATAGACTTAATCTTTGTGAACAAAAGTTCATCCTATCTTCCATCTATATTTGCATAATGACATAATAGGCTTAACTTTTGTAGTCAAAAGTGTTAGATCATAGCTCGGATGAACCCACCAAGCGTTGGTATGTCAAGTTTGGTTGTCATATTTTAGTGAGCCAAAACTCATTTAAGAGTCGCTTGGTTATGTACTAGAGTCAACTTCGTATAGGTTAGCTTGAAGTATTAAGATATGAGACATTACAAGTATTGTGAAGACTTGAAGAAGTGAAGAAGTAAGGAGCTACAACGACAACATAATCCTTCCACTTGAGGTTAGTGATATTTGACTTGAACTGTTTCATTCCCTAACATATCTTTCAAGTCGTGCATATTGAAAACAAAACTTCGAAGCATGAATGATTATACTCTAGTTAGACATAGTATTAAGGAATACAATACGAGGTTTATTGCTTAACCATTAAACTTTGTAGATAAGACATCGACATAATCGTTTGAATGCTATTGTGATTATGTATGGGTATAAGGTGAAGATTTCATCCTAGGAAACAATGTTTTACATTTGATTGAAGGAAGTAAATTCACGAACTTGTTTTGTGAATCGAAAGAGAAATCGCTAGGCATTATTGGTATTGTTATTCATTGCATATATTTTGAACTACCAATATGTGTGATTAGTATAACCGCTTATGACTTTTTTATGTTCTTGGTAAAACTATTCACAAAGGCCTGACTTTTGTATTGGTATGACTTTTATTAGTGAAACCGATCTTAAGTAATCACCTGAGATGGTATGATCGATTTTATGTTATTGGTATGACCGACTCTGGGTAAAGAGTAACCGATCCTAGTAAGAGGTGCAACATATCACAAAGGGGAATCGATCCTTGTATAAGGTGCAACAAGTTTTTAGTAGAAAGGGGAACCGATCCTATGGACATGTGCAACACGTTTTTAGGAAAAGGGGAACCGATCCTATGGACATGTGCAACAAGTACAAGTTAAATACCATATATATATGGGGAACCGATGCTAGTACCTAGTCAACCAAATTTTGGAAATCTAGTATGACTATGCACAATACTCACATGGAGGTAGAACCGAAACTTGTTTTGGTAGAACCGTGAAACCCATGATTTGTGATTGAGTGTTCTTGATCAATCACATAGTTCTTGAAAATAAAATGAACCAATTCTAAACTTGTTTGGAAGTGTGGAAAATCGATTTCAAGATTGTAAGTATGAAAGAGGACTTACAAAGTAAGGATGTCGATATACTTTGAACATGTGCAATAACGCTTATCTTTAATTTTTCAAAGTTATTCCTTAATAGCTAAAGGAAGAAAATCCCAGATCGAATAAAATAAATTGAGAATCTTTTATTTAAGGTTTTTAATTTTATTTTAGGAAAATGAAAATTAGTAATGTGCATTTACTAGTTGAGATTTTCCAAGAGATTTTCGGTCAATATTTTGGACAAAGCATTTCCAGAAATTATGGAAACCGAATCTGAAATATATTGCATATCTTGAGAATATTTTTGGTTTTGGAAATTCCTTGGTGTCCAAACTTCCTTGGTCTATAAATATGAGAGTTTGCATTTCGCGCAAACTAATCCTCGTACAACACGAACTATCTCAATTGTGATGGTACTGGTGAAGCCACCTATTCGGAGAGGAGAGTAACCTAATTAGGAGAAATCTCTTACGGCCGCTCAGTTTAAAGTCTTCTTTGGGATTGAGAAGCTCTATTAGTACTGTTGGTGGGAAACTAGATAATTATGGTTTATATTTTGTTTTCGATTGATTTGATTGACTAACGATGGTTGAACTTTGATTGCACCTAGTTTGTTTATGCTTGAGAATCTTCTCTTCTGATATAAGATTCACTCAAACTAGATCGAAGTTTCGACGGGGATCTTTAGATTATTTGTAGATCTAAAGACGTCTAGTGATAATCCATTGTTAACAGACTCCGTTTTGCATGTGATTGGTCACAAGAGATTCAAGTTGATTGTCTGCAGGTGTTTATTGAAGATCTAAGAAGATTTGAATACTAAGAAGACTTTGAAGATTTCTGATTTGGGATTCATAATCTTTGGTGTGCACAATACTTGTTTCGGTAAAATAGGATCCAACTATAATCGGTTTATCCTTGTGGTAGATTAGATTGATTAGTTGTGTAGACCAACATCAATACAATTCTTTGTGATTAAAAGTATTGATTGCAAAATCTTAACAATTACTTCGGTACTTGATAACAAGATAGATCTAAGAACCTGATGAAGGAGTTTATTGAGATAAATAGAAGAGCCTTTGTCGAACTCATATCACTTGGTTGAAAAGAGTTGATACCAAACATATTAGTTGTTCCGTTACTGTTTGGAATACGAACCAAAGGAATTGTTCCAAATACGTGACTTATTGTAGGTCGGAGGCGTGGGAATACATACGGAACTAGGTGAACTATAGGTTTAGTTGTTTGGTCTCAACTATACGAAGTTGGTTTGATTTTGTATAACGGATTAATCCTGAGAGTATTCAATTCTGGAAAAGGTCCCGGGGTTTTTCTGCATTTGCGGTTTCCTCATTAACAAAATCTTGTTGTGTCATTTACTTTTATTTTCCGCAATTATAATTGTTGTTATTATAGTTTAAAGTAAATTACACAAGCGTTAATTCCTATTTTACTTGATAAGCAATCGTATTGTGTTTGGTAACCTTTTATCAAGTAAACATACTTCGTTGTTGTATTGTCTCGATCTCATATCCATAGACGATCACACAAAGTGTGAACCAATTTGTTATATTGTCTCAACTTAGTCCATAGACAATCACTTTCGGAGAAAGGACTTATAGGTGGAAAAGTTTTAGATTGAGGTATATTTGGGTACCCTCGTCTTTTCAATTGGTATCAGAGCGGGAAAACACAAAAAGATCTAACAATATGTGTTTGGTGCGATCCAACCTATAAGAAATCGAATCTAATGGTCGATTCAGTTAACGTAACGGCAGGATTTGACTACTTCAAAAATTCGTGGTGGAAAACGCGAATGAAGTTTGTAATATTCTTATTCTTAAATGTTCTAGGAATTGGAATTATGTCTATGTATGTCTTGAGTGACTTACATAATCCTTTGGATCCGATAGAATTGTATATCATTGTGTTTGTTACCAATGATACGATTCTATATGAGACAGATTGTATCTCGAAAATGCATAAGACTCCTCTCAGAATTTTTCATTATATGAACCATGACTATTGCGTTCTAGAAAAATATGGAATCTTAAATATATTTTGGATAAATTACCAAAGTATATATATGTACATTTTCATACCAAAGACTGTCAATGTATTGCCGTCTATGAGGCGATTTTGGAAAATATGTATTCCTACAAGGAATGAGTTTTCAGTTAATAATTCTATTAACAATGGATTGCTTTATGCACCTCAACACTGTTTTAATGAAGCAAGTGATCTTTTGAAATATTACAGGGTTTATGATTCTGATGGTACCTTTAACAAGTATCATATTTTGTTCAAATTTATCTCTGTATAATCTAGTAGAAAATTCTTGAGTAAATTTCAAGTAACATTATCAAATTCTGGTAATGAAAGAGTAAACATACTTTTGGACAAAAACATGGAATCAATCTGAAATAAAGATCCAGCCCATGAAAAATCGGTTTTCCAAAAGAAAGACCTAGATATAAAATTGGAATTGTTTTCCCACAAGCCTTGGTTTCCGATTTTGATTAGATTTCCTAAAACTAGTTATTTCCTGTCTTCAACATCAATTTTTCCTATAAAAGATAATCTCTTGCTATGTGCTCAAACATATTAGGGAAGATTGATCGAAACCGTAACTAGGGTGTTTCATATTTTCGCAAGTATGAGAAAGAGGAAATCAAGAGAAGAAAACTCTGATACATGCAAGTATATCTTGAATCCATTTATTCCTCCCGAAGAGGTTGAGAAAATCAAGTATCCTCACTTTATCAAAG
Source organism: Papaver somniferum (assembly GCF_003573695.1). NCBI lineage: Eukaryota > Viridiplantae > Streptophyta > Magnoliopsida > Ranunculales > Papaveraceae > Papaver > Papaver somniferum. The sequence goes on along the minus strand of NC_039367.1, from coordinate 9,914,513 downwards.
AGAAGCATGATCTTACGAATTTTGTAGATAACACATGTTTTGAAAGATATCAAGCCTTGAAGGGAGTAAGCCTCAGTGAAGAGAAGAGATTAGATCCGGATGTTTCAAAAACCAGTTATGTGAAGTTTGTTCAAGACCGAATCTGGGAAAATATGTTCAGATTTGAAAAATGTTCACCTGACATACTAAGAATTTTTTATGGTAATATTCACAATATTAATCATGAAAAACTTACTTTTAGCACTTTGGTTGGAAGTACTTTTCTTCATGTCAACAGAAAGATGATATCAAAAATCATCAACTACAATGTGAAAGGTCATATGATCACTGGTTCTGAAATTGAGCACGATAACATTTCAAAACTCATCACTGGTAAAACTGTTGAATGGAAAAAGGGAAAGATGATAACCAAAGACGTACCGTTACACTTAAGGATTTTCGGTAAACTTGCCATAGCAACTCTCTTTGCTTGTTCAATAGATTCTTCTCTATGGAATAGAGAATTTGCTGAACTTATATACTATCTCCTTGAAGGAAAAAAACGAATTGATATTTATGGAATAATTATCAGTCAAATGATTAAAATCATTGAATCTCTCAATATCACAGGTTTTCATAGAAATCTTGGATATCCCTGTCTTATCACCAAACTATGTGAAAAAGCAAAGGGGAACAACTTTGGAGATGAGAAAGATACTAAAACTGTCTCACAGGGAATTATCAATCGAACGAGTGGAACTAAAAATGGATATGATATCTCATATGATCAAATCTATAGCAATGGAGATCTCATGTTCCATATTTTACGTCTTGGGAGACAACGGGACTGTATTCAGAAACAATTGGCATTTGCCTATATTAGTGATCCGGAAACCCTTCAAGGAATCCTAACAACCAATAGTGAGTTTCTAAAAGGAGAACAAGAAGAAGACTCTGAAGAAGATTCTGATGAGCAAGTAAATGAAGATTTAATTGTCTTCAAGAAAAGATAGTAGACATCAATTTTTGATTTCTTTCAATGATTGTATTAGGTCTATTATGAATAAAACTATCTTATTATGAATAAAATTATTTGATTTATAATTTTTCTTGTGATAGTTTTTGATTTACATAGCCTGTGCTTGAATGCTTTATGTTATTGTTATGTATGTTTATGGGTTGTTTGATTTCGGTTTTCTAACCTTGATATTCGATCTCATAATGTTGTGAACCCTTATGGTTTGGGTGAATTTTTGATTTCGCAGGATTAAGTTCTAGCCCATGTTGGTAGGCTTTATCAAAGGATCATGAGGGGTTCTGATAGAAACAATATGTGAAAAAGTCACATTATGTTGAATCGGTTTTTTATCGTTAGCATAAAAGCCTATGTGTTTCGACGGTTTTCAACTTTTGCTTCCAATTGTTAAAACCGATTTTCAATCTTTCTCTGGTAAAGGTTGGTTGTTGTTATTCTTTTGCTTTGCATAAGGATGACAACATAATGATATTTCGATATCAATTCTCCCTGGAATAAAATGAAAACATATTGGAGAAGATGCGAAATTTGAGGTAACAATCTTGTTAGTTAATTGTTTTCCTGTTTAAGAAAAGCCTGATGTTATTGCGGATAATTATTGCTTTTGCTTAACAAAATTTAGGTGCAATTGATGTTTTATTCCATTATTTGTGTATGGATGTGTGTGTGTGATTCAATTGGTTCCGGTTAAGAAAAACTAATGTTATCTTGCTTTATTGTGTGGTATCAATTGTTTAGACTTACAAAATTTTGGTGCAATTGCGGTGCTTTAATGTCTATTTTGTTTCAATTGCTTCCGGTTGAGGTGAATAATTATGCAAGTTGATTTATTTGGTTTGTATGAATTGTTTATGGCTTAACGAAATAAAAGGTTTACGGGATGAATTGTTTAGTCCAATTCGATTCCGGATAAGAGAAACTAAGTTAGTTCTGATCTTAGTTAGACTTATCAAACTGGAGGTTTCGGTTATTAAAGTCTAATCGAATGCCTTAACAAGAAATGCTAGTTAACTAACCTAGTACTTGTCTTGTTTAAAATTAAAAGGTATAAGTTATATGGATAATTAGAACCTGATGAGAAAAATAGAGTTATCTTTATTTTGGTCTTATCGAATAAGCGATTGTATTTACAATCACAAAGGAACTAAGGTGCTTACTTGTTTTTTAGTTTGCTAAACTATTATGGAAAATTGCTTCGGGCAATTGTTTCCTTGGTAACATATCAAAACAAATTACTTGTAGTTTCGATTTTGATATTGGTTATCAAAAATGGTGTGTGGAAACCCTCGTGCTTAACTCTATAGGTTGCAAGTCTATTTTGAGATTTGTAAGATCCTTTCGGTTTGTCCTTTATTTTTTCGTTTCTTTGTCATTTTGTGACAAAAAGGGGGAGAAATATATGGAGTAAACAAGTGATACTGGTATTGATTTATATTGAGTAATATCACTAAGGGAAAGGACATTGGTGCTTAAACGTTTATCTAAACAAAAGAGTGAAAGCATAGACTAAAGGGGAGTAACATATCATATACTTGTAGTTATATGGACTACAAAGGAAATAAAAAAGACGTGCGGATTGATAAAATCTACCTATCTTACCTTTAGGGGGAGTATTAGCTTTGTTATTATAATGTCAACAACGACATTTAAGGATTGAATGTATACGGGTTATTGTGCTGTTGAATTCGGGAATCAAGCATATGTGTAATGAATTCTTGTAATTTGTTTATCCATATGATGTAAGAGTTTTGTCACTAAAATTGACAATGGGGGAGATTGTTAGAGCATAGCTCGGTTGAACCCACCAAGCGTTGGTATGTCAAGTTTGGTTGTCATATTTTAGTGAGCCAAAACTCATTAAAATGTCGCTTGATTATTGAATAAGCGGGGGTACAACAACCACACCCAATATTTCGCTTAGCAATCTGTATAGACTAACTCCAATATACTTTCAAGAGAATCAACTAGACTCAATCTTAATAAAGTATATCAAAGAGTTATAATATATCGATCTCTCGATTTAATCCTTACTCAAGAAAATAGAAATCTGCAAGTCTGATTAAATATAAGAGAGATAACTTGGATGGTACCAAAGACCAATATCCAAGTGTCAATCAATGTAAATCAACAACCAGAGGTCGGATATTCTAATTGATTGAACTAACGCACAACCTGTGATATTTCAATTATATAACAAAATATAATGCGGAAAATAAATAACACAGGCGCCAGAATTTTGTTAACGAAGAAACCGCAAATGCAGAAAAACCCCGGGACCTAGTCCAGATTGAACACACGCTGTATTAAGCCGCTACAGACACTATCCTACTACAAACTAACTTCGGTCTAGACTGTAGTTGAACCCCAATCAATCTCACACTGATCCAAGGTACAGTTGCGCTCCTTACGTCTCTGATCCCAGCAAGATACTACGCACTTGATTCCCTTAGCTGATCTCACACATAACTAAGAGTTGCTACGACCCAAAGTCGAAGACTTTAATAAACAAATCTGTATCACACGGAAAAGTCTACAGTAATAGATAAATCTGTCTCCCACAAAAATACCTACGAGTTTTGTTCCGTATTTTGATAAATCAAGGTGAACAGGAACCAATTGATAACCCAGACTTATATTCCCGAAGAACAACCTAGACTTATCAATCACCTCACAATAATCTTAATCGACGCGGTGAAAGAAGATATTGTGGAATCCCAAACGATGAGACGGAGATGTTTGTGATTACTTTTATATCTTGACTATCGGAGATATCAATCTCAAGCCAATCTTTACGATTGTACTCGTACGATAGAATATGCAAGATCAGATCACACAACTACAAGAAAGTAGTATCGGTCTGGCTTCACAATCCCAATGAAATCTTCAAGTCGTTAACCTAGTTTTTAATAAGAAACCAAAGGTTAAAGGAGAATCGACTCTATCTAATACAACTAGTATTACACGTAAAGTGTGGGGATTGGTTTCATAGTTCCTAGAGTTCTCCCTTATATAGTCTTTCAAATCAGGGTTTGCAATCAATGTTAGCTTGGTAACAAAGCATTCAATATTCCCCGTTAGATGAAAACCTGATTAGGTTCAAGTTAATATCTTTAAACCGCTAGATCAAAAACCTAGCTTGTTACACACAAATGAAATGTACGATTTTAGGTTTGTGTAACCGTACCAAAACATGTACATTCGTTGGTTCAACAATAGTTAACCAAATGGTTAGCCATATGATCACTTTCATATTAACCATATTATTCTTTACCATAACTAGTTCAAATGACTCAAATGAACTAGTTAGAGAGTTGTTCAATTGCTTAGATCTTACAGAAGTATACAAGACACAATCGAAGCAAAAACGATTTGATTCACTCGAATCGATTCATGAACTTTATAGCCACGGTTTGCAAACTTGCATCCCTTAGTTTATATAAGTTTAAGTTCACAAATAACCGTCTTTAGAAATAACCAACTCAAGTACGCGGACTGAGTTTGCGGACTTAAGTTCCCGGAAGAAGTTTACAAACTCCAGAAGATTTTCTCGGGTCGAGAACCTCCGACAGTTCGTGGACTGAGTTCGCGGACTGGTTCCGGTTTTCCTGATCAACAAAGTACTCAAACTTTGGTTCAAGAAATAAGGAATTATACATATATGTGTTACCACACAATACTTATATCCAACATTGTTTATATATTCTAAACTCTCATTTGAATCATTGAAACATCCTTAGAGGATGTTATATAGTTGTTATTCACAAACCATTTTTGTAACACCCAGTCAAAATTTTAAGCGTATTTTCGTATATTCATAAAATGGTAATTTTGTAATCTAATATAATTAGATTATCTCAGCGAACTAGTGCTTGATATAAGTCTTCATTAATTTTAGTTTTACTAATTAATTAGAATTAATTGATTTTAGCAAGAATATAAATAATTGATGGAGCTTGACATGTGGAGTTAAAATCGTTGTAATTCAGCATCTGGCAATGGTGGTCAGTCGTATTCCGTATCCATGGATCCTTGTTCATGTGTATGGGCCATTCACCAGGGTCCACTTTGAAGACGGTCATACCGTCAACATGCGAACTTGTTACACAACCAGTTGGCAGACTTGCTCTGTCTTCTTGGCAGGGATAAAGTGAGAATGCTACTTTAACGGTCGTGAGTACGTAAACCCAACTAGAGCGGTGCCCTCACTCCCTGTTCATCACAACACGACACGGGATGTGTCAAGGATCTTTCGTAACCTTTTTAAGTGGGTTGCGTCTCGGCGAGCTGGCAGCCGGTGTAAAAACTTTCGCCGCATCTTCGGAGATAAGATCATTACGCGTTTTATCTTCGCTCGACCTGGTACTTGCTATTGGAAAAGAGCTTTGGTTTGGAGCTTAACATGTGGCATGATGACATTTGTGTAACTTGATATTTATTTAAATTATATATATAAGAAAAAATACAGAATATGTTTTGTATGAGCTTATGAATGTCTTCGTGATTTATTTTTGAAAAAATGTGTGTACATATTATATATTAGGTGTCATTTTATAAATATAAAATAATATAATTATGAATTGATTTGTTTTGGCAATGTGTTAAATTCATTAATTTAATTATAAGAATTATTATTGTTAGTTGTCATGCGAGGTGAAAATGGAACAAATATATTTTATTGATGACTGGTTGCATGTCTCTCTATTATTGGTTGTTGATTGATCATTTGGTAAATGTAAATAAAGAGAATTTGGTTTCCTTAATTGTCATAGTTAGTGATTAATGAAATTTTTCCATGGATTTTAAATACATAAGAAAATTGAAATGGAAAATTTGAATTATTTTGGTAACTTAATAATTTGTGCTCTAGCTACTCCAGGATGTGAAATAAAAATCTTAAATATATTTATTGACTTGACATGATTAAATATTGAGAATAAATGTCAAATTTATTTTAGGTCTGAAAATGAAGGAAATATGTAATTTTGATTATGTTTAGGTGCATGAAAGGTAGATTTGGATAAAAATAGAAATAACATTAATATTATGGAAAGGAGAAATATCTTTGTCAAGTATAGTATCAAACAAGATGCTTATTATCTTTTCGTAAGTTTAAATTGATAAATATCGTGCATGGGTTGTCACTTTATTATAGAAAATTAACTTAAGTCAATGAGCTTTATTATTTGCATGCGAGCGGTTTAATTAAAAATGTTTCCTAATAAGATAAAATAATTGTTGTCATATTTTGGGTTTTATTTTTTCTACTTTTTCTTAGTGAACATTGTTTATAAGAAAACCAAAAAAGAAAAGATCATTATTAGAGGAACGACGATAATTTGATATTTTGGGAGAGAAGACGATTATGTCATTTAGAAAACATAAATTTTTTATCACTGGATAAAATAGAGAATAATATTGGAGATGATTATTTTGGTGTCGAAGATGGTTGATCGTGGTGTTTATAAAGTTAATAGCTTGTATTTTCATAACTTTTGGATCTTGCGAATTGAGGTAGGCGCAACATAAAACAAAACCTTATTTATTTTATTTCTTTTATATGGGTGTTCTTTAATTAAAATTTGTGTTTATATTACTTTTACCATTTGGTTGATATATGGTGGTCTTGATTGAAATTTATGGTTAATAATGATTTCGATATTGTTGTATGAGCATGAATATGATTTGGGCTACGGTCCTTGGGCAGTGACCCCTAAAAATATTTTGGCTCCCTTGGCGTGAGAATATTTGGGCTACGGTCCATGGGCAGCGACCCTAAAAAACTTTTGGCTCCCTTGACGCGAACAGATTTGGACTACAGTCCATGGGCAGCGACCCATAAAAACCTTTTGACGGGATACGAGTTATCTTTGGGGCTCCCTTGGCTCGAGCATATTGATTGTCTTGATTGTTATTGTGGATATTGGTGTTTCCATGTGCATAAAATGTTGTTAGACATGCTTGGGGTAATATTATCGTGCTTGTTGTTTTTAATGAATTGAAAAATATCTGTGTTAAATGTTTTGTTGCTTCTTTGCCTACTGAGTGTCAAAACTCACGTTGTATTATGACAAAAATTCCATATTTGATGCATGACAAGGAGTTGATCACCGTGGAGCCTAAAGAATGATTTTAGATGCCTAAATTTGTCGTTGATGCCTAAAATTCTATTTTTAAGATGTAATTAATCTTAGTTTTGAAGCTGTAAAATCTTGTACGATATTGAGTTGATTGTTTATCGTTTTTAATCTTTAATACTTTTTGGTATGATTCTTGTTGTAATCAACGTAGAATATCTTAAGGGACATTGGGTGAAAATTTTAGAATTTTTTGAGTATTTTAAAAATAATTCTTTTTAGCATTATTAAATCCAGAAAATATTTGACAGTTGTACATGTTCTGTGAGTATCGTATTGTAAAACTATGATATACTTATTTATAGACCTTAGTTCCTTTTGAGAAAGTAAACATCTATCTTTTATCTTTCTAAAATGACAAGCCTCATTTAATTTTGAGTGGTGTGTGATTTTAGAATTTCTTGTTGAAATATTTATTTATTAATTAAAAGTAAGTCTTGAATGGAAGTAATATTTTTAATTGGAAATCAAAATAATTTTTGTTTCCGGTGGCTTTACAATTATGTGAAATCGACAGTTAGATTTTCCTAAATAATTTTCTAAGTATTTCGCTGCGATAGAAATGTTACCATGAACATAAATTAAATTAGCCCAAATAAATTGTTTAATGAGCTTGGGCTTAGTAGTCGGGCTTTGCTATGATATCGAAGTAGTACTTCGGGTTTTCGGACATGGGATCAGGGAAGGATCCGGGCCCGCAAATCGGGGTGTTACAATTTTTCGTCAAATATATTTTCAAGTGATTGAAACATAATATGACTTTCGTCACTAGGTAAAGATGAACTTGGACAAAGTGAAAGCTTACCAACACATATTTCGAGAAATAGTTATGCGAGATAAACTCGGCTCGAAATAACAAATGTGTATAATCAAAGCCTATGTAGTAAAACGACTTTTGTCTCAAGATAGGAGATAGAGTGGATAGACTTTTGAGTGATAGATAAGTTCAAGTCTTCACATACCTTTTAGTCGATGAAGTTCCACCAGTTCCTTGAGTAGTTCTTCGTCTTGTATGATGATCGCCATGGAGTTCTTGAGCTCAACTACACTTTCTATCCTAGTCCGAGACTTAGCTATAGTAGACTAGAAATCAAGACTTATAGTTTTGATCACTAACATTGACAAACATGCTTGAGATAGCAACGCATGCGAGTTCGACCGAGCAGTGCTCTAACAATCTCCCCCTTTGTAAATTTTAGTGACAAAACTATTAATACATATGGAATACAAAAATAAATAATACACTTTTGTAGCTCCTATTCCACATGCCTAATATTCAACGTTACTCGAAATCTTCGTCACTTCCAAGTACTCCAATGATTCCAAAGGTTGTAAGTTTAGCATCATCGTTGTTGAAAATCCGTAGCTATAACGATGAGAAAACAGAATTCTCGATCATTGTTATATAGTGTCATAGTATCATTATGTAGTATCAAAGTTCAATTGAATCACAACTTCGACAACAATACTATGGTGATATGTATCACTTCCCTTTAGTCAATACTCCATCTCACATGGAAACCACTCCCCCTTACATAATGATCTGAAAACCATGTGTATTTGTAGTGTGAACTACATATTAATTCCCTCCCCCTTTTTGTCAATAAAATTGGCAAAGGTTCAAGAACGGGATCCTAATGAAAATTTCCATAGAGACATTTCATGACCGAAAGAAAGCACATATCAACTTATTTAGATGCAATCATATAGCCGAAACTAAATGCTTTCATCAAGGAGTTTATAAAGATACAAGATAACCCATATAATATTCCACAGCCGCACTCCCCACAAAGATTTGGCAATTAAGCACAAGTTCAATTAAGAACTCTTCCCCATAATATGTCATTCTCGAAAAAACAACGAGAGCGACCTTAATTTCAAAAGAAAAGAAGAATTTCTTTGGACATAACAAATCACATAAGAATGTGAATTTGAATCCAATTAATACTCAATTCAATTAACCACAAGAAAACTCATGATTAATTAAATCGGAAATGCTCAACATAAGAAAACTTACGGAGCCGCACAGTATATACATAAAATATGGATCAGGGAAGATCAATACTGCGGAATAGACAAGGATTCATTCTGTTTTCCATCACTATTTGCACAATGACATATAATAAACATTATCCTCGTAATCAAAAGTTCATCCTATCTTCCATCAATAATGACATAATGGTCTTCAAACTTTTACGATGTCAAAAATCCATTCATTATTTTATCAATACATGCATATCGACTTACAAAAGATTTAAATTTTGACAAGGTATGGGACAATCATAGTTCACGGACGCAAACACACATATCCCATAACATATGGCAATATATAAAACCATAAAGATTAATACTGCAAAAATCATCTTCCAAACAACTTTTTTTAGAATTTAAGTAAATAAAACCTAAAAACATGAAGATGAAAACGTTGGACATAGCTATGTGTAGTCACAATAATGGCTATTCCAAACTCTAGTTATTCTTCTAAATAAAACAATAAAAGAAGATTTACTAGGAAAAAATATATCCATTTACTCATCATCTTCATCATCGGAAACACTCCAAGACGCTTGAATCATGTTCAATTCTTCCTTGATCTCTGGAAACTTTGTTGCAACCAATGACAATTTTTCTTGCATGCACTTACCTTTGAATTTACCTTTACACACACCCTTGTGAATTTTTTGAAGAAGACTCAAGGTGGTAGGGTCACAATTGTTAAGAGAATGATCTCTTTGTCTTTTGCACACATTCTCCCTTATACGTTTGAAGGTACATGAACGAACCGGTTTGGGAACCCCAAACGAGTTGCCAATTGACTCAAAACCATGTTTACGGAAAATTTGACTTATCAAGCCAGGGTAACCTAACTTCTTTATGGGTGATGTCATCGAAGTCATTTGAAAAATGATGAAACCACAAATATCGAGACTCGGAACACCCAATTCAAGGAAATAGACCAATTCCGCAAACTCACGACTCCACCGAGAATTCTCAATTGTGGAGGGACAAAGGTTAGAGATACCAAGTTTTCCGAAGGCCATCAAGGAAACACTAAGAACATTAGTAGGAAACTTCCCTTGGTTCCAAGCAACTTTCTTACCACAAAGCCCAAGAGATATGTCATCACATGATGGTCGTTCATCCCATGGCCTTGGTAGATGCACGTTTCCCAACGAGATTTTGGTGATCTTTGAAATCAACTCTCTATTAACAAGAAATCTTTCTTTATTTATCATGGGTTTGAATTCCATCTTTTCAAGATCAACATCATGAATGTTGGCGTAGAAAATTCTTGTGAGAGAATCAAAACCTTGGCCAAGACCATAAAAGATGTTTCCAAGATTGAATTTTTCAAAGCAAACTAAAGCCTCTTTATGTCCACTAGATAAATCCAATTTATTTTCTAAAATAAAACCCATAGATGAAATCCTTTCAAAATCTCTAGCACAAGAATCATTCACAAACCTAATCATAAGATAATTTTGGTCACAAGGAAAATCCATGCTAGAGATTTTTAAGCTCTTTTAACTTCTTTTTGAGCCCTTAGAATTCATCATGGGATCTAGAAAATTGAAAGAATCAAGAGGAAATTACTTACTTGGAATGAACCTTGAACACCCTTCCTTTCAATTTCTTCCAAGGAAGTTCCAATGTAGGGAACACAAAAACCCTAGAGGTTCTCGTACGCGGACTGATGGGGTGAAGAAGAGGCTACGCGAACTTCTTCTTTATATGCCCCATTAAAGGGCTTGGACCCGTTTTTGAACCACGACCCACAAAAAAAGAAAAGTGCGGTTTTCCTAGATGTTCGCACATCAAGGTTATGCAACCCGTGACATCACAAATTGTGAGAGAAGACGGCTGCAGTAGGAAGCTTTATTTGAAACTTCAAATAACAAAATTATACACAACTCAAACCATTTCTTGCCCCATTCCAAGATATACAAATGGCGTAGTTCCAGCTTGTTACCAAGAGGCATGATGTGCAGAGAAAATCTCATGCAACACTTCTGGTTGAAAATTGTGAACAGACCCTGTGATATAATCAAGATAATGATGATAATTAGGGATGTCAGAGCTTTCTATCTTCCTTTTGATGTGATTAGAAAGAAGATTCTACTGATTCCTTGACCCTATGTAAACAACATGAGAAGCCGCATTGGATTTACTTGTTTTGACAGAGTGATTAGTCCATACACCATGCTTACATGGTTTTATATGTACCGAACTTTTATCGGAATGATTCTTAGGCTTAACGGAATTAAGTTTCTCTAAGAATCTAAAAACGCTTTCAAATGCTCTGAATAGATCTTTGTCAATTGATCCAGTATGATAGTATTCCTCATAAAGATTAAGAGTTAACCTAGTGAGATTCCATATCTTTGAGCATAAAAAATGTTTTCTTAATCTTCCTTTTCTTTTAAATTTTCCATTAGATTGTTTCTCATCATCTAAGTTTTCTAGAACATTAGATGAGTAGAGATTATTATGAGACATTAAAGGATCTGTCTGAAATAATCTTTGAACAATCTTTAATGAATTCTGGTGTGCGTTACAGATTCCATGAGCCAGTTTTCTAAAGAAATTTCCCATATGACAAGATCTTAAGAATCAATCAAACATAAACTTATAAGGTTTATAGTGTTTGCCTGCTCTAATACCAATTGAAAAAGCGGGGGTACAACAACCACACCCAATATTTCGCTTAGCAATCTGTATAGACTAACTCCAATATACTTTCAAGAGAATCAACTAGACTCAAACTTAATAAAGTATATCAAAGAGTTATAATATCTGGATCTCTCGATTTAATCCTTACTCAAGCAAATAGAAATCTGCAAGTCTGATTAAATATAAGAGAGATAACTTGGATGGTACCAAAGACCAATACACAAGTGTTAATCAATGTAAATCAACAACCAGAGGTCGGATATTCTAATTGATTGAACTAACGCGCAACCTGTGATATTTCAATTATATAACAAAATACAATGCGGAAAATAAATAACACAGGCACCAGAATTTTGTTAACGAAGAAACCGCAAATGCAGAAAAACCCCGGGACCTAGTCCAGATTGAACACACGCTGTGTTAAGCCGCTACAGACACTAGCCTACTACAAAATAACCTAGACTGAAGTTGAACCCCAATCAATCTCACACTTATCCAAGGTACATTTGCGCTCCTTACGTCTCTGATACCAACAGGATGCTACGCACTTGATTCTCTTAGCTGATCTCACCCACAACTAAGAGTTGTTACGACCCAAAGTCGAAGACTTTAATAAAAAAATTTGTATCACACAGAAAAGTCTACAGTAATAGATAAATCTGTCTCCCACAGAAATACCTACGAGTTTTGTTTCGTCTTTTGATAAATCAAGGTGAACAGGAACCAATTGATGACCCGGACTTATATTCCCGAAGAATAGCCTAGAATTATCAATCACCTCAAAATAATCTTAATCGACGCGGCGAAAGAAGATATTGTGGAATCACAAACGATGAGACGAAGATGTTTGTGATTACTTTTATATCTTGCCTATCGGATATATCAATCTCAAGCCAATCTTTACGATTGTACTCATACGATAGAATATGCAAGATCAGATGACACAACTACGAGAAAGTAGTATCGGTCTGGCTTCATAATCCCAATGAAGTCTTCAAGTCGTTAACCTGGTTTTTAAGAAGAAACCAAAGGTTAAAGGAAAATCGACTCTAGCTAATACAACTAGTATCACATGTAAGGTGTGGGGATTAGGTTTCCTAGTTCCTAGAGTTCTCCCTTATATAGTCTTTCAAATCAGGGTTTGTAATCAATGTTAGATTGATAACAAAGCATTCAATATTCACCGTTAGATGAAAACCTGATTAGATTCAAGCTAATATCTTTCAACCGTTAGATCGAAAACCTAGCTTGTTACACACAAATGAAATGTACGATTTTAGGTTTGTGTAACCGTACCAAAACATGTACATTCGTTGGTTCAACAATAGTTAACCAAATGGTTAGCCATATGACCACTTTCATATTAACCATATTCTTCTTTACCATAACTAGTTCAAATGACTCAAATGAACTAGTTAGAGAGTTGGTCAATTGCTTAGATCTTATAGAAGTATACAAGACACAATCGAAGCAAAAATGATTTGATTCACTCGAATCGATTCATGAACTTTATAGACACGGTTTGCAAACTTGCATTCCTTAGTTTATTTAAGTTTAAGTTCACAAATAATCGTATTTAGAAATAACCAACTCAAGTACGCGGACTTAAGTTCCCGGAAGAAGTTTACAAAGTAAGGATGTCAACATACTTTGAACATGTGCAGTAACGCTTATCTTTAATTGTTCAAAGTTATTCCTTAACAGCTAAAAGAAGAAAATGCCAGATCGATTAAAATATATTAAGAATTTTATTTAAGGTTTTTAATTTTATTTTAGGAAAATGAAAATTAGTAATGTGCATTTACTAGTTGCGATTTTCCAAGAGATTTTCGGTCAATATTTTGGACAAAGCATTTCCAGGAATTATGGAAACCGAATCTGGAATATCTTGCATATCATGAGAATATTTTAGGTTTTGGAAATTCCTTGGTCTATAAATATGAGAGTTTTCCTTTCGAGCAAACTAATACTCGTACAGCAAGAACTATCTCAGTTGTGCTGGTACTGGTGAAGCCGCCTATTCGGATAGGAGAGTAACCTAATTAGGCGAAATCTCTTACGGCCGCTCAGTTTAAAGTCTTCTTTGGGATTGATAAGCTCTATTAGTACCGCTGGTGGGAAACTAGATAATTGCGGTTTATATTTTGTTTTCAGTTGATTTGATTGAATAACGGTGGTTGAACTTTGATTGTACCTCGTTTGTTTATGCTTGGGAATTTTCTCTTCTGATATAAGATTCACTTAAACTAGATCGAAGTTTCGACGGGGATCTTTAGACTGTTTGTAGATCTAAAGACGTCTTGTGATAATCCATTGTCAAAAGACTCTGTTCTGTGCGTGATTGATCACAAGAGATTCAAGTTGATTGTGTGCAGGTGTTTATTGAAGATCTAAGAAGATTTGAAGACTAAGAAGACTTTGAAGATTTCTGATTTGGGATTCATAATCTTTGGAGTGCACAATACTTGTTTCGGTAAAAGAGGATCCAACTATAATCGGTTTATCCTTGTGGTAGATTAGATTGATTAGTTGTGTAGATCGGCATCAATATAATTCTTTGTGATTAAAAGTATTGATTGCAAAATATTAACAATTACTTCGGTAGTTGATAATAAGATAGATCTAAGAACGTGACGAAGGAGTTTATTGATATAAACAGAAGAGCCTTTGTCAAACTCATATCACTTGGTTGAAAAGAGTTGATACCAAACAGATTTGTTGTTCCTTTACTGTTTGGAATACGAACCAAAGGAATTGTTCCAAGTACGTGACTTATTACAGGTCGGAGGCGTGGGAATACAGACGAAACTAGGTGAACTATAGGTTTAGTTGCTTGGTCTCAACTATACGAAGTTGGTTTGATTTTGTATAGCGGCTTAATCCTGAGAGTATTCAATTCTGTACAAGGTCCTTGGGTTTTTTTTTTTGCATTTGCGGTTTCCTCGTTAACAAAATCTTGCTGTGTCATTTACTTTTCCGCAATTATAATTGTTGTTATTATAATTTAAAGTAAATTACACAAACGTTAATTCCTATTTACTTGATAAACAATCCTATTTTGTTTGGTTAAGTCCGAACCTTTTATCAAGTAAACATACTTCGTTGTTGTATTGTCTCGATCTTGTATCCATAGACGATCGCACGAAGTGTGAATAGATTTGTTTTATTGTCTCAACTCAGTCCATATACAATCACTTTCGGAGAAAGGACTTATAGATGGAAAAGCTTTAGATTGAGGTATATTTGGGTACCCTCGTCTTTTCAAAAAGTCAATTCTATTTTTTATCAATATTCTCATACCGACATACAATAGAGTTAACTTTTGAGCAAATATGGGATAGTCAAGGTTCACGGACGTAAACAATATATCCTATAACAATTTGCAATATATAAAACCATAAAGATTAATACTGCAAAATCATCTTCCAAATAAACTTTAGAATTTAAATAAATAAATCTAAAAAACATTGCGAGATGAAAACGTTGGAAATAGCTATGTGTACTCATATTAATGGCTATTCCAAACCCTAGTTATCCTTCTTAAAAACACAAGAATAAATTCTCATAAGAAGTTTTCTAAATAACGATTAAACGAACAAAACACCTAAAAAAGAACTATTAGAGATCGTGTTCGGAAACTTCATGGTATTCAAGACTTTCAAGCTTGTGACTGGCAGCATTGACAGCTTTGTCTGAGAAGATCCTTAACATGTGATTTCATGAGAACAAGTTCGGAATTAACCTTTTTCAACTCAGTTCGTTACATATCAAGATCCTTCATAGAGTTTCCAAGCTTCAGTTTTGCTTTCCCGAGATCATTGAAAAAACCATGAACCACTTCAGCAGAAACCATCTCGACATTTTCTCGATCTTGATGAGAATATGCATAAAAGCAAGATGCACCAGGATGAAGATTGTCAGCCTTTACAATGGTTCTTTTCTTCTTTACTTCGAACTCACATCAAGAAAAACATTATCTCTCTTTTAAATAGAAGAGGATCCTTGAGCTCTTCTTGGACGAATTGGTTTAGGCAGACTGTTTCGCATTTGAACATTTGAGGAACACATCGAACTGATTTTCCTGGTAGGGTATAGAGGGTGAGTATTAAAACCAATTAGTCTAGACATATAAATGTCAGTTACACCTTTGAGAATTAAATCTAAGGTGTGTTGAAGACGAACAATAGAATTTTCATTCAACCTTGATTCCTCTTTTTTTCACCATGTCCTTTTGAATCACAAAAGAGACACACTTTATGATCACCTGAGTGATTATACAGAACAGTCTTAACACCATCGTCGGGAGATGTATTCCTTCCATGTGATGTGGATATTCCTTGATTAGAGGAAGACACGGGCACATCCTTTTCAACAGGAAGGGATTTTGATTTTGCTTCTGGAACTGATTTTTTTACAGTTAAATCAGAGGTAATTCGTACGGTGGAATATTTTGAACATTCTTGAACAGAGAGTTTACTCAAAAGAAGTTCAATTTCCAAAGCATCCTCCTTGAGTCTTTCCTCAAGCGAAATTCGTGAAAAACAGACTGAGGCGTTTTCCTTTCGAATGACCGTTAAAAGAGAATCACGCTCATTTACCATATCAACAAGAGCATTGACTTTGTGTTTCAACCGGTTGACATCATCATCCTGGATTATAAAAAGTTTCAGAATCACTGCACTCTCTTTGGATGCTTCTCTTTCAACTTCAGAGTCAGACTCGTCAGTAAGGTAATCCAGGTAACACTTGTCAATGAAAGTCTGTTTTGTTGGAACACTAGGTTCGTCTATATTCAATATTGACAAATCTTTCTCTTTAATAAGATTTCATAGAAACATAAATTTTGTTTCTGGTGATGCGTTTATCAGAGATAGTACTTCTGTACATATTCAGATCGCTACAAATACAGACTTATGAGGTCTTAAATGTGTTTGCCTGCTCTAATACCAATTGAAAAAGCGGGAGTCTAACAAAAACACCCAATATTTCGTTCGGCAATCTGAATAGACTATCTCCAATATACTTTCAAGAGAATCAACTAGACAGTCAGACTCAATCTAGAGAAAATTACATCAAAGAGTTTATATCTCAATTCCTCAATTCAATCTGCAATCAACAAATAGGAATTTGCGATCCCGATTGAATAAGAGAAATAACTTGGACGGTATCACAAACTAATATCCAAGTGTCAATCAATTCGATCAACAACCCAAAGGTCGGATTCAAGAACTGATTAAACTTAACGCACAACTTGTGGTATTTCTATTATATAACAAAGTATAATGCGGAAAAGAAATAACACAGACACCAAAATTTTGTTAACGAGGAAAACTGCAAATGCAGAAAACCCTGGGACCTAGTCCAGCTTTGAACATCTCATTGTATAAAGCCGCTACAGACACTAGCCTACTACCAATGAACTTCGGACTGGAATGTAGTTGAGCCCTAATCAATCTCACACTGATCAAGGTACAGTTGCGCTCCTTACGTCTCTGAACCCCAACATGATTCTACGCACTTGATTCCCTTAGTTGATCTCACCCACAACCAAGAGTTGATACGACCC
This sequence comes from Papaver somniferum, assembly GCF_003573695.1. Classification (NCBI taxonomy): domain Eukaryota; kingdom Viridiplantae; phylum Streptophyta; class Magnoliopsida; order Ranunculales; family Papaveraceae; genus Papaver; species Papaver somniferum. The sequence continues at coordinate 9,897,127 of NC_039367.1, read as the reverse complement.
AAAGTCGAAGACTTGATAAACAAATCTATCTCACACAGAAAAGTCTATTGGAATCGATAAATCTGTCTCCCGCAGAAATAGCTATGAGTTTTGTTCCGTCTTTTGATAAATCGAGGTACACAGGAACTAATTGATAAACCGGATTTATATTCTCGAAGAACATCCTAGTATTATCAATCACCTCACAATAATCTTAATCGTATGGAAGCGAAACAAGATATGGTGGAATCACAAACGATGAGACGAATATGTTTGAGACTACTTTTTATCTTGCCTATCGGAAAATCAATCTCGAGAAAATATTAGAGAAGATAATACTCAATAGGATAGAACAGGGCAAGATCAGAACACGCAACTACAGAGAAAATAGTTGGGCATGTCTTCACAATCCCAATGAAGTCTTTAAGTCGTTAACCTACAGGGTTTCGTGAAAAACCTAAGGTTAAAGGAGAATCGACTCTAGTCTCAACTAGTATCACACGGGAGGTGTGAGGATTAGGTTTCCTAGTTGCTAGAATTCTCCCTTATCTAGTTTTCATATCAGGGTTTGCAATCTTAGTTACCTTGGTAACAAAGCATTCAATATTCACCGTTAGATGAAAATCTGATTAGATTCAAGATAATAACTTTCAACCGTTAGATCGAACTTAGCTTGTTATACACAAATGAAATGTACCTTCATTTAGGTTTGAGTAACCGTACCTAAACGTGTACACTATGTTGGCTCAATAGTATCTAACCAAAGTTAGCTATATGAACACTCTCATATCGACCTTATTCATCTTAACCACAACTAGTTCAGATGACTCAAATGAAACTAGTTATAGAGATGTTCAATTGCTATATTCTCATAGAAGTATACAAGAACACAATTGAAGCAACATCGGTTTGATTCACTCGAATCAATTCATGAACATTATAGCCACGGTTTGCGAAGAATGCATTCCTTGTTATATAAATGTTTTAGTTCATGAACAAACCGATTTTAGAACTTTAACCAATCAAGTATGCAAACGGGTACGCATACTTAAAGTAGCCGGTCTGAGTTTGGGTTCGCCAGTATGCAAACAGGTACGCATACTTCCAAACACAACAGAAATATTCGGACCCAAACCCTTCGCCAGTACCCGTACGGGTATGTGTACTTAGGTACTTGGAATTTCACAACTAATAGGTACGCATATGGGTATGCATACCATATTTCCGGTCATGGATCAAATACATGCAAGAATGCATACTATGTTTATAATCCAATGATGGTTAAGTGTTCTAAACTCTATTTCAATCATTGAAACTTTCTTAGAGGATGACAATAGCTGCTTTCATGAACTATTAGCATCAAAACAATTTTCAAGTTATTGAAATAATCATAACGAAACATTCCAAGTCTACACCAAATGATTGTATTACACAAACCATGTAAGATGTTACTCGACGATTTTCACATGATCATCTTTTGACTTTCTTCAAGAATATAAGATGAACTTGGTTGAAGCGAAAGCTTACCGACACATATTTCGAGAAATATGTAAGCGAGTTAAACTCAGCTCAAAATCTCAAATGTGCATAATCGAATACTACTTTTGTCTCAATATAGGAGATAGAGTAGAAATAAACTTTCCAAGTGATAGATGAGTTTTAGTCTCCACATACCTTTTGTTGATGATTTTCCACAAGCTCTCCTTAGTAGTTCTTCGTCTTCAATTGATGAACGTCGTGAAGTATAATTCTCAATTACACAATCTATCCTAGTCTGAGACATCACTATAAGTAGATTAGAAATCAAGACTTATAGTTTTGATCACTAACATTGACAAACAAGCTTGAGATAGCAACGGTTGCAAGTTCGACCGAGCAGTGCTCTAACAGCTAGGAAAATCTCATCTCTAGTAACATCTTTGATAAGAGCTTCAGAAGTACCATCATCAACAATAGAATTAAAATTCAAGGAATGAATAAGAGAATCGTCAATTTCAATACTGCCCTTCAAATTAATTAAATCAGAATATAAAGCAACACATTCCTTAACAATAGGGATATCCTCATCCATAATTTCACCAGAAGAAAAAAAACCGAAAGAATGTCATTCCTGGACCTTATTTATTTTATAGAATTAAAGAAAAAATAAGTATTAGAATCTCTAAGATCAGTCTAGACTTCTGCTTCAACATAGATTCCTCATGCTTAGTAAGAGTAACATATTTACCAACTGAAGCTCTCTTCTGTCTAGCAAGTTGATGACACAAAGACAAATTCTGAACATGTAGTTGAGCATGTTGTATTTTTTTTCTTAACTTCAAGTACCTTAGAAGAGAGATACTGGAATCTTTCTTAATTCCACTTTATAATGATATGCTTAAGTCTTTCGACTTGGAAACAAGCACAAAATACGGTAGCCACACCTGGAAAATGATCAGAGATACCTTGAGTGAGAAAATAGAATCACCAAATTGATCAATCCCCTCCATGTTAACCAAAATTCTATCAAGCTTAGAAGCAATCCTTCCTCACCTTGCTGTTAGCTCCAGCATGTAAAGAAACACCCAGAATAATGAAGATCAAAAAGGCTAGGGTCATGAATACAAATATGAAAATCATTCATTTGACTAGAAGTAACAGTAGCATCTCCAATATTCTCATGAGCATATAAAATAGAATTGAAATCCCCAATAGTTATCCAAGGCCTACCATTAAGGCTAGCAAAATCTATAAGTTCATTCCCGAAAGACAACTTTGATGAGCATCATTAAATCCATAAAAAAAAAGAACAAAAATTATGTTACTAGAAGTAGATACATCAAGACAAATAACTTGAAAAGAGGTATGAATCACATTAATATTAACCTCCTTAGGACTCCAAGCTACCCAAATCCTACCAGAATTATTGTTAACATAATTATCAACAAACTACCACCCGGTTTGGATTTTATTTATAATAGCATCCTTATTAGTGATCTGGACATGAGTCTCCATAGTACCACAATGGACAAATTATTCGCTCTAATTGAACTCCTACTTCTACCCGCTTAAGAAGCTCATTCAAACCTCTTACATTCCACATAGCAGTTTTAAATTCTGTAAACACAGGAATATGAGGTTTCTTAATTCAACTGACCTTTTTTAGGATCAGTGCCCAGAACCTGTAATCCATGAAAGGAAGAACCATTATTAGAGAAATGAGCTTTAATACCATCAGACCCTACAGAAAAATCACTAATATTTTAATTATGAGTTATATCAGTCAAAATTCTAGAAAGAATATCAGAATTAAGGGCTTCAAACATGTTACTAGTACTAATAGGCTCGGGTCTAGCAACTTTTGGGATATCATCATCACACATAGTAGCCACGGTTTCATCATCACTTCCACTTTCTATAGCCACTTCCTCCTCCATAATAGGATCCCTAGTTTCTTTACTATTAGAGCTCTTAGTCTGTTTAACCACCCACACTTCTTTCAGCTTCTTCTGTACCTCAACTGCAGCTGCAGCAGCCTCAGCCTTCTCCATTCTGAGTTTAAAACAATCAGAGTTAGTGTGACAAATACATGACAATGCGTGCATCTGGGAGGTTTCCAAGAATACTCAACATCCACATTAAGTCTCTTCTTACCATCTACTAGCCATAACATGAATAGTAGCAGGAAATTCACATGTTATATCAACTTCAACACGCACAAGAGCATAGCTCATTCTAGTTCGATTCAGAGTATGTGAATCCATCATGATATGTCTTCCAAAATAACTCACAATTCTACTTAACCCAGCTGCATCTCAGAAGTGCAATTGAACCTTCCTTAAATTCATTCAAATTGGAACTGATTTGATCCCAACAATTTTACTTTCTAGATCTGGTTGCCAAGGTGGAACTATAAGCAATCTACTATAAATGGAAAGAATCCCATGTCCCAAAGCAGAAGTTATATCTTCATAACGCAGATTCACCACGAATAGTAAGATTGAAATTACCTTTAGTTTTCCAAACTCATTCAACAACAGTTTTAACGAAGAATAAGAAAGTCTTTTATCCACAAAAACCCAACAACCAGATTCTCGCATCTCTTGATTTTTGCATCAAGATAAGTAGAACTCACTGCAACCACCTTTGGAATAAACTTCATTGTAGATAGGGGTGCACATATCCTACCCATACCCGCCAACCCAACCCTACCCGCCAGTTTTTTAACCGTATCCTATCCTATCCACTATTTGGCGGGTAAGGTGGCGGGTAAAGATTTTCTTAACCGCCAGTAAATGGGTAGGGTGGCGGGTATAGGCCATATCCTACCCACCCTACCTAGAAGTGCACATACCCTACTCCTACCCGCCAACTCTACCCTACCCGCCAGTTTTTTAACCGTATCCTACCCTATCCATTATTTGGCGGGTAGGGTGGCGGGTAAAGATTTTCTTAACCGCCGGTAAACGGGTAGGGTGGCGGGTATAGGCCATATCCTACCCACCCTACCTGTTGTGCAGTCCTAATTGTAGCATCAGGAGTAGCACTCTTCTTCTTCAAAAGCATAGGAAACAATTTCCCCATAAGACCAAATGTAAATCGAGAATCAAGGATTCCCACACAAAGATCCACCAAAAACAGAACCAGACTAATCTCCTATATAAACACCGACTACCACCTAAGAGGAAGTAGGTAGTGGTGGAAACAACGGCTGAAGGGACACTACCACCACCAAGAAAAGATATAAAAATCCCTCACTAATTAATTATTGCACCACCAATTAAAAATCGCCACACAGTTTCCTCTCTTCACGTGTTTTCTTGCATCCAAATATCTGCTGGTTATTTGGTGCTCCAGTGACAATAAATTTTGTTGGTATTCGTTATCGCAATGTATTACCAATGGGAGGATGTTATTACGGGGTGATGTAACTGTCCGTATTTGGGGTTTTTTTATTTTGTGGTCATCCTTGTGAATACTTTTTTTATAGCATGTTTAGTTCAAAGAACTAAAGGTTAGGCAATCTAATTCTCAAAAATTCATCGAGCAAGTTAGCTCTGTGTAATTAAGATTTTTGATTCGTGAAAATCCAATTTCTTAATAATATGGAGTAATAGATTTCCACTGCACCGGTTTGGCAGTGCAATGGAATTTTGGATTCCCGTATAAAAACGAAAAAATAATTGAATTTAACATTTTTGGATTTGAATTCCACGATTTATAAAGGGGATACCACAATTACTCTGGAGTGATACTATTTGATATTGGACAAATAAATAGCAACAGATCCTGACCATCGTATCGCTCAATCGGAATACCCCCGTTAATAGTGGTATGCCCTTTCAGTTCATTCCAAGAGTTAGATTAATAAATTATAGGAAATAAAGGTATATTTCAAGAGGTATGTTTTGAGACGTATTTAAATAAAGCTCCCAAATGAAATTGGTAAATATTTATCAGAAATGTCTTTTTCTGTTTTGTCCGCGGAAACTCACTAAACTGGACCCTCCAGACCCATACCTTTGTGCTGGACTGCTGGGGGTTACTTCTTCAGCTTAGTTCTATCTCTATTTGTTCCGTCCATGATTTTAATACTAGGGTAATTTTGGCTCAACAGTATCAACTCTCGCACACCTTCTTTTCTAACATGTAGATTATTCATTTAATCTCGGCAGCAACAGAAAATGAAAGAAGCTTTACATTCTACTATGTAACAAACAATATGATTACAGTATATACATTTTACAGCTGCTGCTTATCCCATCTTTTACATTATCTCCCAAAACCTACAATCAACATATCCTTCTAATATACACTTGCATGATGACGAGGATAATGAATAACGGAACTCTTTGTTAGCTATATAGGTACAAAAATCGTGACTATAAAACAATGCCTTTTAAGTTTCTCTACGTTGTGATATGTAACTCGGATGCCTGGTTTTATCTTCAACTCTACTGCAGAGTCCTATTGCAGTTTGAGACTTGGATCTTTGTAACCGTGATCTCTGGATTATGTCGTGATACACTGGGAAAAAATTGCTTTGGAAAGCTTTGTAGATAAAATAAGGCAATAGAGCAGATACAACAACCATGACAGTCAACAACCAGTAGAGAGGACTGGGGGCACAGGTTTCCTGTAGAACCTGATAAGCTGTTGTGGATACAGCCGGAGGGACTGAGCCGTAAAAGACCAAGAAGATATACCAGAAGGTGATGCTTCCCCAGATGAAAAAATGCTGGATCCAGGTGAAATAGTTTACAGAGAGCGCCATCTGGCAGTTCACTGTCCATACGACACACGTGTACATTACGATTCCGAGCTCTTCAGCCCCTGCCACACGTCCATCTCCTCGGAACGCATGCTGAAGAATGGTATTAGTTACGAGGAAAAAGATGATAATGGAACTGCAAACCCCGTTAAGCATCCAGCCTAATATACGATGCCAGCTGAAAAGGATGTTTTGTACACCTTCTTGATGCAAAAGAGGATACTGCACAAGAAAAAGAGAAAGGAGTATATTAGGAAATGATCAAAAGTTCTCTTTTTCAACTTATGGAAAGAAATTAACTCAGCATAATCTGAGGTTTATGCCATTTTTGCAGGTAAGTTAATGTGACTTAAATTTATTTACCTTGAGGCACAGTCGTGCAGAAACATCCTGATCGAAAACACCAATAGCAACAACAGGGAGCGAAGTGAAGAAAACATTGTAGAATGACATGTACCAATCATTGTAAGCAGGCTGACCAGAGAAAGAAGCAAAAGCTTCAAACAAAAATAATGTGAACCCGAATGCCAAGTTCTTGTAGAAAAAGTAGCATATCTGCACAAGGTTAGCATGGACGGTTAGAGAAGCCTACAGTTAGACACACAACCTTTGACTTGGGAATTCATTTATTCATACCATCATAGCTATTCGCCTGTAACACCAATGGCCATGGACCAGCAACAAACGCTCCAAAAACCGAAATTGAGCAATTGCAAAATCACTGGACATAACAGCCTGCAATCAAAGCTTACAACGGATCAAAATGGAAAATTAAGGAAGACCATTGTCAAATAACATAACAATCAAACATCAGAAAACTAATGGCATTAGTAGATATTGAGAAATACAAATATCGAAACAACAAAGACACTAACCTGCATTCCCTCAGCGCCACTAATGCCAACTCCTATTTCAGCTTCTTGGAGCATGCCAACATCATTTGCACCATCACCAATGGCTAGTGTGGTTTTACCAGTTCCTACTTTCACCAGTCTCGTAACCTGCAAATTCTTAACGGCTTAGTAAAATGTGTTGGCGCAAATAATAATGGATGTCCTTCAAGAACAAAAGGTTCGACTTATGTAATAGAATGATGCAAATAATTGGATAATGCACTTACAAGAGCCTTCTGTTTTGGCGAAGAACGGCAACAAATAACTGATGCACAACTAAGTGCAAGCTCCAGAAACAAGCTCTCCAGATTCCTTGTAAGAGCAAAATCCAAGGATTTTCCATCAATAATTAAAGCTGATGGAATGGAACTTTCTTTTGCTGAAATAACTTGAGAATTTCCTTCGTGTAATTGTCTGGTTACGCTCTCAAGAGAAGCCTAAAAAGTTTCAAAAATTCAGGTGCACAAACTAAAAGATTGTTTCCAAGCTTCCTCTATAGTTTTAGCATCTGCATACCTTTACAAGAGCCTCTTTGTCCCCTTGTTTCTCCAATGCACTGATTTCAGGTGTATCTAGCGTGATCACAATCTGCTGCATCTCCTCCCTCAGCAAGCTACATGCATACCTGTGGGATATCTTTTCAGTTACAACATAAAACTCAAAGAAAGAACACTCGGACTCAAATATATGTTACATACATATAGCGAAGACCGATAGCTGTTATGGTGAGGATATGATGTCTGCTCCTAAGAAGTATCTAACATGGATATTTCAACAATACAGTACTGAATCTGTATGATCTGGGTACATATCTACACAACATTAAATTGATATGTAAAGTGATTTTAATACACCATACCCGATATTGACTGCAGTTTCTAACTTGTCACCAGTTAAAACCCATATCTTGATTCCAGCCTGGGCAAGCTTGTCGATGCACTCGGGGACCTACATATAAGACTGTAATCAGTTCGATAGCATACCCATTACGTCTGTGTATGTGTAACTTACAAAGGGGCATTCTGGTCACAATGTGCTTGTGCACTGAAGTGTCACTTGCAAGTTTTCCAAATTTTATTGTCCAAGACAAAATTTCCCACCACTCCTACTTGCATTGTTACATATATAAGCAGCAGGAGTCGACATTAGAACAAGAAATGGGGTTGTTATATTAGACTTATCCTTTTCTATAAGAGCAGTAGAAAGTCTTCATATAGAGGGTTCTTGATCTATGACTTCTATTTTTGGAAATTTATAAAGTGCTTCTAAAAGCCCTGATCATGAACCTGCAAACAGCTCAAAGGTGCATCCCAGGGAATCTTAAGCTTCCTATTGTTAGCAAAAATCGCAATATTAGATCATTTTTGACCGATCCATATGGATCGATGTAGCATATGATGGCATATAAGAGACAATCAACTTAGAAGTTAGAATGCCGACAAGTAATATGCAATCGGACCAGCCAGATATGTAGGATGGATGGAAACGGTCCCTTGCAAGACACATTGATCCCCTGAACATTGGAGCTCCAAGTTAGATGAAAGAGGAGCTAATAGAAGTTAGTTTGATCATTACCCCCTTCTGTAATTTATCCTCAACAGCTGTGGCTCCAAGAAGCATCAAATCCCTCTCGATCTTAATAGCTGCAGCATCTACCAGTGCTTCTCGATCTGCAGATAAAGAATTTTTGGCCTTGAGAAATTCCAGTTGCCATGTTTTGTACTCTTCTTCACCGATCACACGATATGCAACTACCAAGGTTCGCAAACCAGCCTCGGCATAACTCTTGATGTGCTCCTTGGTCTTAGCAACAAACTGTTGCCCATCCTCCAAAATCCTATCAAACATTATGCTGAAAGAACAAGAAAAAAATGATATAATTACAATTTTTGACATACCAAAGTTGGTGCCCACTGCCAATAACAAGAAGAGCATATGGCTCAGACCTGTCTGCCCCCTTGCAGAGGAGTAATACTTGACCTTCTTCATCTTTCACAATCACAGACATTCGCTTACGAGAACTACTAAACTCGATAACATGAAGCAGCTTAAATGATCTGAAATTGAGAAATTAAATCACACATAAGATACAACAACGGCGTCCATAAAATAATACGGATGCATTACAAAAGAATGCGGTATAAAACTTCTCAAAAGGGAGTCCACCTGTCAACTATCTTTCCAGTCTGAGGATCAAACTCATGCAATGAGATGCTTGTCTGAGTCCTTTTGTAGAATTCAAACCCAAGTTCCCGTGCAGCAACCACAAAAGCCGCTTCATCTGGAGACTCGGCCTCATAAGATATTTCACCTGTTTCCTTATTTACATCAGGAATCGCTGTATGGCAGATTGCTAAAATGCGAAGGAAGTTCCGGATGGCATCTGCAGAAGGCTGCTTAACCCACTGTCCATTCATGATACGCTCGTCTTTGAAGTTGAAGCCTTTCACTGGCAATTTTGAGCCACCATCATGGTTCTCCAAATCAAATGATGGATCACCAAGTTCAGGTGAGTCATCCATTTTTTTCCTTGCTACAGCTCTCTCTACTTCTGTCAAACCATGACCATAAGCAGTACCAGCTATGGAACATTTAACAAATTCCATTGAGTTGCACGTCAGAGTGCCTGTTTTATCCGATAGAACAGTATCAACCTGACCAAGTTCCTCATTCAAATTTGACGTGCGGGCATGTGCTGGACTATCTGTTTCCTCATGATACATATCCTGATCCTGGTTAATAAATATACTCTGTAAAACCTTCACTACTTCTATGGATACATACAAGGATATAGGTATCAAATAACCATATAACATTAGGCCCGTAAGGAAATGAAGACCTGCTGCTAAAGTTGCTCGCCTTGGGTCAAAATACACAGTGGTATCTTCCGGTCTAAGATACCACCTTTTAATCTTTCCACCTTCAATATCCTCCCTTGTTGTGACACCAAAGAATATGGATCCAATAGAAGATATCAAAATTAGGGTACTGAAAAGTATATATATTATCTTATCCATTTTCCTCTCGACCTTACTTCTCTTAGAAGGAGGTTCTGTAGCATTCTGCATCACCTTCGTGTCATGACCCGTAAAAACCACCACTCCATAGACATATTCAGAATTTCGAAGCTTTGAATCTCTTAAAAGAATCTGCTGTGGTGAAAGAGGATACTGCTTGCCATCATAATACAAGCTTCCAACAAAAGAATACAGATTTTCATTTGGATCCTCACATTTGATCAGTGCCTTAAATTTCTTAAAGGAGTACTCATCTCTCAGGGAAGAAGTCTCACCCAAAGATTGCTTAGCTTTCAAGTTTGTCTCACCATCAAGATTCATTGTCTCGACAAAACAAATCCCATCCTCATAACTAGATGAAAGCAGTAGAAGATCAGCAGGAAAGAATTCATCTTTTCCAATTTTAACAAGATCTCCTACTCGTAGTTTCTTCCATTTGTTTTCATGAAAAGTATGATCAGCACCATAAGATTTGACCTTTCGATTATTAGCTTCTATATCCTGAAAGCATTACAGAATGGAGTATCCATACATTACTAAACAAGTAAAGATGCAGTAATTCCATATTTGCAGAATGTCAAAGCAAACAAGAAAATATTGGAAACAAGCAAAGATGTTAGCACATGAAATTTTGTGTCCTTGCTAGGTCTTCATTACTGATCCTTATACATCAGCTTTCTCTATATTTCCAACAATGATGCACAAGCAGTCATTGAGAACTTATACATAGTGATTTACCGTACAAGTGTACAACTATATAAGAATTGAGAAATTTAGCGTCGAGAGCTACCTACCAAACCCATGCACAAAATTAGGGAAAAATCTAAAATATCAATTGACCACAGGACCGCACTGCTGTTTCTATTGGAAATTGAGAAAGAACCAAGAAAGTCTCCGAGGTCCAATTGATAGCAAAGCTGCACCCATATTCCCCCTGTAACAACATAATCACATATGCACAAAACTAACAGGAAAAAAAAAGGCGTTGGTTGTGCTATACATAAACAGCAGCTATCATATAATCTTGATTTCAATCTTCATAATATATCTAGGTTACATGTCAATTTGTTGTTATTCTATAATGATACTAGCAATCATGTCTAGCCAGTTGAACATCTTCAGACTTGTAATCTGTTTCAAATCATATCGTCATGATCATGTTCGTATTGTAGTTTTCAAAAATTCAAATGGCTGATTGATAAAACAAACATTTATAGGAAAAAATCCTCAAAACACCCAAAATAAAAGCGACAAATGAATTAGTTACCTGATTTCGACGCCTACAATCTTCGACACCTTCTTTAGCCATAGTAGCTCCAATAACAACGACCAAAGGAAAGAGAATACTACCAGCTGTATAAGGTGCTAATGGAGTAAATGAAACACAAGCTACAACAAGAAAATATATATTTGCAACTCTCCTGAACTGTTCAAACAAAGATTTAGGTATAAAATTAACCAGTGTATACTTAGTAGTAGATACATAATTACCCTTGTAATCAAGCTGACTAGCTTCTATATTATCAGCATCATTGCAATATACAACTCTTGAATAACCTTCTTCGCCTATTTGTTTATGATCATCTTTAAACACTGAACCTAAACATGAAAATGAGTACAGTTTACTAAATCTTATCCCTCTCCGCGGCATCGTAAAACTTTAGAAGAATCTCAATTTCGCATTCTCATTATTGATTATTATTATTCAGTTGATACCCAATTTGTTTTTGGTTTCAAAACTAATTTCACCCACCAAGACTTTAGTTTCCCACCAAATGTACAACAACATATACAGACAAGACACTGAGGTGAACTTGAAACAAGAAAACTATCAACTAGCTCTAGCTGCAGCTCTCTTTGTAATCAACTAAAAACACCCAAGAAATGTTTTCCAAGTAAGTTGAAAAGAAGAATTTCTAAGAAATTACAAGACAGAAGATCACAAATGTTTCTTCGTGATTCTTTTCGTTAAGTCCAAGTTGAAAAGATTTCTTTCTTCATAGAAAGAAAAAAAAAAAAAAAAACAGAGCTTGGTAGAGAGAGAAAGTAGTAAGAGAGAGAGGAATTTTGAATGTTGTGTATGGGGTTTCGTATCTGCATCTAGTTTTTGCTGTTTCTCAAAGCAAAATTCAATTCTAGGTCTTAGCCAATAGTTACCAATTTTCTTTTCTGTTTCTTTTCGCGGCGTTTCGTGTGATAGGTGTACCAAATTATAATAGACCCTGACGTATTGAATATTTTTCTTACACCAAATCATAAAACTAACACGTAATAATCATTTGGTTTTGGCGTTTAAGTGGTCAATGCCCGTTGAATACGTAGAGTTATGAGACACGTCATTGCTTTCATGTTACCGACAGTTAAAATGAGAATCTTTTTGTTATTGTTTATTATTGCGTAGTATCTATCTGTCCCGAAATATACGGTGTCGGATTGGACAATCAGGGAAAATAACGTCAGGGTCTTGTAAGAACCGTTGGATTCGTTGTATTTTTATGGTTGTTCTTTTGGCGAAGTCAAGCGTCATGCAGGTCAGGACGGAAGAATCAAGTGTGGGACCATATAGTTGGAAGTAAAATAAGGTGCGGTTTGATGTGTTTGTTAAATACTATATACAGGAAAGGGACTAGTTGTTGGACAACTCCTTTCTTTTCTTGAGAGGTGGTGGTGATGGTGGTGGTGGGGGAAGATGATGATATATGATGGGATGGGAACTCGATAAAAGAATCATCGCGATATCATAACTAAAATAGTAAAATATATACATGTGGTATCATAGAGTCATTGTTAAGAAAACCTGTATCACTGCGTGTTTTTGTTTCTTCAAATTTCCTTATCAATAAGGCGTATTACCTTGCAAGTGTCAAGCAGCTGATTTTACCATTTTAGCGTTCATTATGGATATGGTAAAGTGCCAAACAACATATTTATCTATGTGCCAGGAATAACAGTTAGGCATACATGACGGAGTTTCAAATGAGCAATAGAGTGTCCATCGTTAGATGGTCAAAATAACGCTCGTTGGTCATTCCAGCGCTAGTCTTCCTATCGCTTGCTGAGTTGATCATCGCTCATCAGTTCCTCATCCAACAACTACAATTTCCCACGTCTATAAATACCCAATTTCAAACTTATTTCAACTCACACCAGAATTTCTCAATCTCCAATTATTTTCATCACTCTTCCAATTCCTCAAAGAGCATGGTTGATAATATGAACATGGCTGAGTTCGTAGCAAACCAACATGCTGCCGAAAATCAAAGAGTTGTTAATCATGCTAATGTGCGAAGTCGAATTAGGAATTGATTAATAAAATTTACTACTGAGGAAGATGAATGTATTTGCAGGAATTTTGCTTATTTTACTGAGACTTTATTCGCAGATGAATTCAGTCTCCAAACATTTTGAGAAAATATTTTTGAAAAATTTCAAGAACAAACAATGAACCCCAACAACTGTGATTTTTCAAGGTTGAGTCATCGCTTCACTGTAATCAATAAGGAAGTTACTAGGTACGTTGTTTTACCCGACTGTAAACAACTAACCCCAACAATCATGATGTTTCAGGGTTGAGTCATCGCTCCACGACATATGAATAGGCCTAATAATAGAAGTTTCTTGACCCGAGCCGTCGTATGTTGACCACTCTGGTTCCTTTCTGGCTTCACCATTTTTGGTGATTTTTGTTCTCCAACTTCTGGCGGATCGTCACTTCTTTTTCTCGATTCGATCGGTCTCTTCTATATGATTTTTTTTTTCTTTTTCGTTTATTTTTATTTATTTTTTTGTTTCCTCGCTAATTATGGATACTTCTTCGGGAAATCCTGATTATGAAGAGATCTTGAACGCAACAAGTCCTGATTATGAAGAAATCTTAAACAGAATGTCAAGCCTTTTTTCTAAATAATAAAACCTTGAATTTGAAGATCAAGAAAGTCAAAATAATATCACTTTTGAATGGAGAAAATATCTTATCTTTAAAACTACAAATAGAAGAGGTTATGTGTATTTCATTCTCTCGGAACGTCTTCGGAAATCGTGGCGTTCTTCTAGATCTATGTTTTTTTTAACTCAGTTGTAATATATGTATATATGGTCAGATTTGAACACCTATGTGACCTTGAATCTATACTCCAACATACTTTATGGTCCCTAAATAATGAACTTCTCCTGATAGTGAGATATGGTGATTTACTATGTTAAGATTACGAGTTCAAATATTCTTTCTTTTGCGTTCAGTTTCATGGGATTTTCTACCAAGTATGATGAACAACAAAAAGTTTACTGTAGATGACAAAATATAGCATCTACCCAAAAAATGAAAGTTGAAGAGTAATACAACTGAGACGTGAAATAAGACTCAATGTCAGATGTCGAAGAGCTGAACCAAATGTTCGAAGATTAACCGCAGGTTACCAAACACAACATAGACACGGAGATAGATGCAAAAGGCCTATGTCCATTAACGAAGTTGAGAAGAACCTCGATGTTGTCAGCTAAGTAAAGACATGGAAAGCGATATAGTCATAATGAATAGTTGTCCCACATCCGAACAAGTGCAAGGAGGGAAAGTTAATTGGGTCACAGCCGTCACATGCTTACTTAAGATGAAAGTCATTTACATGGAATCCCCATGTTCATATAATATATAAATAGCCATACATGCTAGGAATGTAAACAAGATCATTTTATTAATAGAAATCAGACTTGTTAGAGAATTTTTTGGTTGAACCCGCCAAACGTTGGTATGTTAAGGTTGGTTGTTATATTTTAGTATCAAAACTCAAAAGTCGTTTGATTAGATTACCAGAGTCAACTTCATTAGGTTATACTAGAAAGTCTAGAAATGTTGAGACATACAAGTATTACTCTGAAGACTTGAAGACTTTGAAGATATATCGACATCAGCGAAGACATCATCCTTCTACTTGAGGTTAGTAATACAAGACTTGGCTTGTTTCCATTTCTATATCGTTACATTCAGGTCATTTAGATTGAAAACATAACATACGAAGTTATGTACATGAAATTCTAGTATTAAAGACTTGATTATCTAATTATGATCAAGGTGTCAAGGAAGAATATACACGTTGTTTTACAACCTTGGTATATTGAATTACGAAGTATAACGTTTATCTATCGAACTTCTTAATTGCGACATAGACATAATCTTTGTAACTTGTTACTAGATTGTGTAATGAACTTAGTATTGATTTCGTGCCTAGAAAACTATGTTTAATTACATGATTTTAAGGAAGTAGACTTACGAACTTGTTTAGTAGTAGAAATAAATAAAAAGGATTGGTGGTCCGGTTTTCATTGAAGATCTAAGTCAGGACCGTTTCCCACTTGTGTTGGAAATCATGGTAGTACAGATCCTTGCTTATGTTGGGATATGGTAGAGTCGATCCTTACCTGTATGGGTAACTAAGGTAGAATCAATACTTACCTACTTTGGGAATCAAGATAGAACCAATCCCCGTAATCAGAACCAATTTATCATGTCATGTACACTTTAGGATTTGTGCGATTTTGGAAATTGGTTTTGCAAAATAAGAAAGTTCAATATGTCGACATAGTGAGTAATTAGAACATGCACACAAATTTTATATTTTATTGTTCAAAGATATTCCTTGATACTCAAGGTAGGATCCCAAACCGAAATGTTTGAGAATCTTTTTACTAAGATTTTCGATTTTTTCCCAACAATCAAAACATATCTCTAGAAGATAAATTAGTTAAGTTTATTGTACGCTAACTAATATTAAGTTGTGATCCAAGAGGGATTTTTTTATGCTAGTTGTGTTAGAGTACTGCTCGGTCGAACTCGCATGCGTTGCTATCTCAATCATGTTTGTCAATGTTAGTGATCAAAACTATAAGTCTTGATTTCTGGTCTACTATAGCTAAGTCTCGGACTAGGATAGAAAGTGTAGTTGAGCTCAATAACTCCATGGCGATCATCATACAAGACGAAGAACTACTCAAGGAACTGGTGAGACTTCATCGACTAAAAGGTATATGGAGACTTGAACTTATCTATCACTCAAAAGTCTATCTACTCTATATCCTATCTTGAGACAAAAGTCGTTTTGCTATATAGACTTTGATTATACACATTTGCTATTTCGAGCCGAGTTTATCTCGCCTATCTATTTTTCGAAATATGTGTTGGTAAGCTTTCGCTTTGGACAAGTTCATCTTTACCTAGTAACGAAAGTCATGTTATGTTTCAATCACTTTGAAAATGGCTTTGACGAAAAATGATTTGTGAATAACAACTATATAACGTCCTCTAAGAATTTTTCATTGATTGAAATGAGAGTTTAGATTACATAACCAATGTTGGATATAAGCATTGTTGTGGAAACACATATATGTATAAGTCCTTATTCCTTGAACCGAAGTTTGCGAACTTTGTTGATCAAGAGAACCGGAACAAGAACCGTGAACCCAGTCCGCGAACCCAGTCCGCGAACTGTCGGAAGTTCTCAACCCGAGAAAATCTGTTGGAGTTTGAGAACTCCTTCCGGGAACTTAAGTCTGCGAACCCAGTCCGCGAACTTGAGTTGGTTATATCTAAAAACGATTTTCTTTGTGAACTTATATTTATATCAACTAAGGAATGCAAATAGCAAACCGCGGCTATAAAGTTCATGAATCGATTCAAGTGAATCAAATCGTTTTTGCTTCGATTGTGTCTTGTGTAGTTACATAAGATTTCCTTGCAATTGAACAACTCTCTAACTAGTTAATTTGAGTCATTTGAACTAGTTATGGTGAAGAAGAATATAGTTGATATGAAAGTGCTCATATGGCTAACCATTTGGTTAACTACTGTTGAACCAACAAATGCACATGTTTGGGTACGATTACACAAACCTAAAATCGTGCATTTCAAGTGTGTGTAACAAGCTAAGTTTTCGATCTAACGGTTGAAAGATATTAGCTTGAATCTAATCAGGTTTTCATCTAACGTTGAATATTGAATGCTTTGTTACCAAGCTAACATTGATTGCAAAGCCTGATTTGAAGGACTATATAAGGGATAACTCTAGCAACTGGGAAACCTAATCCCCACACCTTACGTGTGATATTAGTTGTATTAGCTAGAGTCGATTCTCCTTTAACCTTAGGTTTCTTCTTGTAAACCAGGTTAACGAATTAAAGACTTCATTGGGATTGTGAAGCCAGACTGATACTACTTTCTCGTAGTTGTGTGATGGGAGAAACTTTTTAGTTGCAATAAATAAACTCCAGAGCCTAGAAATTTATGCGTATTTAGGATGGCACTAACCAATCTAAGTGGATGGAAGCATTTTGGTTGTAGGAGTTGAGGAACCAATCTGAATAGATGGAAACATCTAAAGAGTCTATTCATAAAAGCACAGAGCTCAGGTGTTAGAAATAACATGATAGTTTCGCCATATCTCGTCGAGTCCTTTTCACTTTCTATTTTTAGTTTTCTTTTATTTCAAGTGATTTGGTGGGGCACACGATTCAAGTTGTTACCTTTGCTAGGGTGAAATAGAGTGACTAAGTTAAAAAAAAAATGGTTATTGTTATGTGTAGTCAACTGCTGGTTCCCTTGTATTTGCCAATTTGTTGATCTAGATTTAAGTTATTGACCACTGGTTCCCTTGTATATGCCAGTGTGTTAATATTAGTCAGACCGGTATCTCAGTCATTTAGGTTAGGTTCATCTTGGCAGAGGCCTTCAGACAGATATGGGAAACACCGTTCACTTTTCAACCATCTACATTTTTCTTTTTCCATCTTCTTAATCTTTTCATGTGATTAGTCTGACTCCGAGTATGATGTCCATTGTGAAACTATCTTAGTAGAGCTCTGTCACTTATATGAATTTTAGTATGCTTGAGTGCAAACTCGTGTACAGCAATTGGAATTTCGCATCAGGGTTCTTCCTCTTAGAGTCAATAATTGTATGCCAACCAAGGAGGTTCTTTAGTGCTTTCCAAGGTTCTGCGTAGATAGCTAGGGTCTGGAGTATTGGTTTTTGTGGGTACACCTCTGATAAACCCACTCGAGATTAACCCGGTCACTTTTCAAGAATAAATTTTGCTCGAGGACTAGCAAATAATAAGTTTGGGGTATTTGATAGACACATTTTTGTGTCTAATTTGATCTCAATACTATATATTGTTGGCACTCGATTTTGTACTAATTTTTTTATTTTATGTATTTGTAGGTATTTTTTGGAAACAAATATTTTTGGAAAATTCGGCTCGAAAAGTTGATTTTGGTACCCGGAGGACAAGTGTATTCGGACTCTCGCTTCAGGATAAGGGGTAACCTAATTACTAAGGGGCACCTCCAGGTCACCCAAGGCATCTGCTATTCGGACACCTATACAGGATAGGGGGAGGTCATCTTCTCAAAATTCAAAATCAATTTTTGGCGGGAAAAGAAAGTTATTCTCTGGCAGATTTTTGGTTCGTGATTTGGAAGTGTTTTAGCGAGATTAAATCGCTGTAATTCTTCGGAAAGGTTTATTTGGGCTTAACAGTCGTCATACGGGTGTTGGTTTCAATCCAAATTGGATAGTTAATCCGAGAGAAGAAAAAGTTCTTTGCGGGAAAATAAAAAAGTATATAAAATTAGACACAAAAATGTGTCTATCATGTGATCTGATCTTACATATTCTATCGTTTTGAGTACGATCGTAACGATTGTAAACATCTTCGTCTCATCATTTGTGATTCCACAATATATTCTTTCGACGCGTCGATTAAGATTATTGTGAGGTGATTGATAATACTAGGTTGTTCGTCGGGAATGTAAGTCTGGGTTATCAATTGGTTCCTGTTCACCTTGATTTATCAAAATACGGAACAAAAACTCTTGGGTATTTTTATGGGAGACATATTTATTCAATCCTATAGACTTTTCTGTGTGAAACAGATTTATTTATCAAGTCTTTGACTTTGGGTCGTAACAACTCTTAGTTGTGGGTGAGATCAGCTAAGGGAATCAAGTACGTAGTATCCTGTTAGGATCAGAGACGTAGGAGCATAAATGTACCTTGGATAAGTGTGAGATTGATTGGGGTTCAACTATAGTCCAGACCGAAGTTAGTTTGTAGTAGGCTAGTGTTTGTAGCGGCTTAATACGGTGTGTGTTCAATCTGGACTAGGTCCCGGGGTTTTTCTGCATTTGCAGTTTCCTCATTAACAAAAATTCTGGTGTCTGTGTTATTTCTTTTCTGCATTATATTGTTTATCTTTATAATTGAAATATCACAAGTTGTGTCAATAAATTGGAAATCCGACCTTTGGTTGTTGATTGAAATTGATTGATACTTGAACATTGGTCTTTGATACCGTTCAAGTGATTTCTCTTGTATTCAATTAGACTCGCAGATTTCTATTTGCTGGAGTAAGAATTGAATCGAAAAAGAGATATATAAATCTTTGATATACTTTTTTTATAGATTGAGTCTTGTTGATTCTCCTAAAAGTATATTGTAGTTTGTCCATACATATTGCTAAGATAAATATTGGGTGTGGTTGTTGTACCCCCGCTTTTTCAAGTTGGATATTGGCTGGAATTGGGTACTTATTGTATTTCTTGAGAATATTTTAGGCTATGGAAATTCCTTGGTGTCCAAACTACCTTGGACTCTTGGAAGCATTCTCCTTCGTACATTTGAAAGTACAAGGACGAACAACTTTGAGAGTTCCAATAGAATTTCCAATGGGAGCAATGGAATGTGCACAACATATTTGCTCTATTAAGCATGGAAAACCTAATTTCTTGTTGGATGACGTCATCGAGACCATTTGAAGAATGATAAATCCACAAATATCAAGACCTTGAGCACCCAATTCAAGGAAATAGACTAACTCAGCAAAATCACGACTCCACCGAGAGTTCTCAATCGTTAAGGGACAAACATTAGAAATGCCAAGTTTTCCGAAACTCATCAACGCAAAACTAAGATAATTATTAGGAAATTTCCCTTCAAACAGATCAACATTCTTGCTACAAAGGCCATTAGAAATGGTTTCATAAGATGGTCTTCTCCTATTGGTCTAGGAAGGCGAAAATTACTCAATGGAATTTTAGTAATCCTTGAAATCAACTCTCTATCAACAAGAATCCTTTTCCTATATATCATAGTCTTGAATTCTAAGTCATCAAGATTAACATCATGGATGTTATCAAAAAAGATTCTTGTGAGAGTGTCAAAGCCTTCACCAAGACCATTAAAGATGTTACCAAGATTATATTTTTCAAAGCACATCAAATCTTCTGTATGACCACTTTCCTTTGCCAATTTCTTTTTTAGAATGAAACCACTAGAAGAAATCTTTTCAAAGTTCTTACGATTAAAATTATTGATAAATATAATTCTAATGGAATCTTGGTCACTTGGTATATTCATACCCATAAGAGAAGAATTATGTTTTTTTGAAATCTTCTTTGAATTCTTATCATCATTATTGATTTTCCTCATGAACCCTAAAAATTCGGAATAATTAGGAAGAGAAAATATTACTTGATATGTTCCTTGAAGATGATGACAAGCCTTTACCCCTTTTAAACTTCCAAAATAAGATTAATGGAGATGGTACGTGAACCCTAGAAACTCCTTTGTTCACGAACGCGGACAAAAAGATGAATAAGAAGAAGGGTACGCGTACGGGAACCCTTAAAAGAAAACCGGTAGTGGGATTGGACCCGTACTGGTTCAGTAACCCATAAATGGAAACAAAAATCCACTTCTAAAACCTGAACCAAGAAGTTTGCATACTGAGAAGAGTTAAAACAATGTGATGAAGAATGTAGAGCAAGTATACAAAACATCATTTAACCTCAGGTGGTCAGAAAAGATTCTGTTGGGAGATTTTTTTCTCAAAGAAAAAATAAATTTCAAAAATAAAACTAACCCATAAAACACAGACACAAAACTAATTAGATCGTTACTTGCCCCATTTCAAGTTATATACAAATGGGGTGGAGCCAATCTTGTTACCAAAAGGCTAGATGGGGAGAGGAATCCTCATGCACCTTCTTCGGTTGATATTTGTGCAATGTACCAGAAGTATAATCATAGTAATGACGATACTCGGAATTATTTGAAATTGTTGACTCCTTTTTTCTTATGATTAAAGGAAAGGTTTTTACAAAGACTGGAACTTGCAACATCACCAGCAAAAATCTTTTTATCGATTTTTACCGAGTCGTTGCCAATACACGAATGTATGTCACGAATGACGGAATCACAATTTTTACCAGTACAAACCTTTTACTAAATCAAAACTAGTCGTTCCAGAGATTTCAAAATGTTTTCAAAATCCATAAATAGATCTTTGTCAATTGATCCATCACGATAGTATTCCTCAAAAATATTGATAAGTAGTCTAGTGAGGTTCCATATCCTTGAGCTTTTATTCACACGTTTCCTGTAACGAACCTTTTTAAAAGGAATCTTTAATTTTTCCTTTATATTTTTTTCCATCATCGAGGATTTCTAACGTCTTATATGATGTGAGATTATCTTGAGAGACTAGAGGTCTTCAGAAGAATAAACTCTGAACAATCCTTAAGGATTTCTGGTATGCGCTAAGATACGCAGAACAAGTTTCCCAAAGTGATTTCCCATAGGAGTAGTCTCTAGGATCAAACAAACACAAACTTATTAGGTTTATCATGTTTGTTTGCTCTGATACCAATTGAAAAGGCGGGGGTCTAACAACCACTCCCAATATTTCGTTAGGCAATCTGTATGGACTAACTCCAATATAATTCCGAGAGAATCAACTAGACAGTCAAACTCAATCAAGGAAATATATCTAAGAGTTATATCTTTGTTTCTCAATGTAATCAGCAAATCAAACAGATAGAATCCGTGAGCCTGATTATTATGAGAAACAACTTGAACGGTACCAAAAACCAATATTCAAGTGTCAATCAATTTCAATCAACAACCAAAGGTTGGATTTACCAATTGATTGAACTACGCACAACCTGTGATATTTCAATTATATAAACAAATATAACGCGGAAAATAAATAACACATACACCAGAATTTTTGTTAATGAGGAAACCGCAAATGCAGAAAAATCGCAGGACCTATTCCATATTTGAACACCACGCTGTATTAAGCCGCTACAGACTCTAGCCTACTACAAATTAACTTCGGACTGGAATGTAATTGAGCCCTAACCAATCTCACACTGATTAAGGTACAGTCGTGTTCCATACGCCTCTAAATCCCAGCAGGACTCTACGCACTTGATTCCCTTAGCTGATCTCACCCACAACTAAAAGTTGTTACGACCCAAAGACGAAGACTTGATAAACAAATATGTCTCCCACAGAAAAGTATATTCTGATAGATAAATCTGTCTCCCACAGAAATACCTACGAAGTTTTTGTTCCGTCTTTTGATAAATCAAGATGAACAGAAACCAGTTGATAATATTGTCTTATATTCCCGAGGAACATCCTAGAAATATCAATCACCTCACAATAACTTAAATATATGGTAGTAAAACAAGTTATTGTGGAATCACAAAGAATGATACAAAGAGCTTTGTGATTACCTTTTATATCTTACCAATCGGAGATAAATCTCGAGAAAATCTTAGAGAAGATAGTACTCAATACGATAGAACAAGTAAGATCAGAACACGCAACTAGAAAGAAAATAGTTGGCGCTAGCTTTAGAATCCTAATAAAATCTTTAATTCGTTAACCTATAATGGTTTTAGAAAAACCTAGGTTAAAGGATAATCGACTCTAGTCGCAACTAGTATCACACAGGAGGTGTGGGGATTATGTTTCCCAGTTGCTAGAGTTCTCCCTTATATAGTCTTCAAATCAGGGTTTGATAATTTTGAGACAAAGCAATCAATATTCAGCGTTAGATGAAAACCTGATTTAAGATTCAAGCTAAGTTTGCGCCGTTAGATGGTCTTAGATTGTTACACACAAATGAAATATACCTTCATTTAGATATAGGTAACCGTAACTAAACGTGTATATTAAGTTGGCTCAATAACAGTTAACCGAAGTTAGCCATATGAACACTTTCGTATTAACCATGTTCATCTAAACACTTCTAGATCAAATGAATCTAATTGTGTTACTCCTAGAGTTGTTCAATTCGTTATAAGCAATTTTCAATGATCGAATGATCAATTCGAAACATTATGAGTCTACATCTGAAAAAACGAGGGGTCTAACAACCACACCCAATATTCCGCTTAGCAATCTGTATGGACAAACTCCAATATACTTTCGAGAAAATCAACTAGACAGTCAGACTCAATCTCAAGAAAAGTATATCCAAGAGTTGTATCTCAATTTCTCAATTTAATCTGCAATCAAACAAATAGGAATTTGCGAGCCCGATTAAATATAAGAGAAATAACTTGAACGTTACCAAAGACCAATGTTCAAGGATCAATCAATTTCAATCAACAACCAAAGGTTGGATTTACCAATTGATCGATTCAACGTACAACTGTGATATTTCTATTATATAACAAAATATAATGCAGAAAATAAATAACACAGACACCAGAAGTTTTGCTAACGAGGAAACCGCAAATGTAGAAAAACCCAGGGACCTAGCCCAGATTTGAACACCACATTGTATTAAGCCGCTACAGACACTAGTGTACTCCAAGTTAACTTCAGACTGAAATGTATTTGAGCCCTAATCAATCTCACACTGATCCAGGTACAGTTTATCCTTACGTATCTGAATCCCAGCAGGACTCGACGCACTTGATTCCCTTAGCTGATATCACCCACAACTAAGAGTTGCTACGACCCAAAGTCGAAGACTTGATAAACAAATTTGTATCACACAAAAAAGTCTATTGTATAGATAAATTTGTCTCCCACATATAAACCTATGAGTTTTGTTATGTCTTTAGATAAATCAAGGTGAACAGGAAACAATTAATAAACCGGACTTATATTCCCGAAGAACAGCCTAGTATTATCAATCACCTTATAATAATCTTAATCGATTAACGAAAAAAGATAATGTGGAATCAAAAATGATGAGACGAAGATGTTTGTGACTACTTATCAATCTTGCCTCGGAGAATAAATCTCGAGAAAATATTTAAGAAGATAGTACTCAATCACGATAGAAAACAGCAAGATCAGAACACGCAACTACAGAGAAATCGCTGGGTCTGGATTCACAATCACAATGAAGTCTTTAAGTCGTTAACCTATAGGGTTTCGTGAAAAACCTAAGGTTAAAGGAGAATCCTTGGTCGATGAGTTGGTGAAAGTGAAGAAAGCGGAAATCCTTCAGATGATGGACTCTAGTCGCAACTAGTATCACACGGGAGGTGTGGGGATTAGGCTTACCAGTTGCTAGAGTTCTCCTTTATATATTCTTCAAATCAGGATTTGCAATCAATGCTACCTTGGTAACAAAGCATTCAATATTCACTGTTAAATGAATACCTGAATAGATTCAAGCTAATGTCTTTCAACCGTTAGGTCGAACTTAGCTTGTTATACACAAATGAAATGTACCATCTTTCAGATAAAGGTAACCGTACCTAAACGTGTACACTTAGTTGGTTCAACAATAGTTAACCAATGGTTAGCCATATGAGCACTTTCATATCAACCCGATTCATCTTTATCATAGCTAGTTCAAATGACTCAAATAAAACTAGTTAGAGAGTTGTTCAATTGTTTATATTCTCATAGAAGTATACAAGATACAATTGAAGCAAAATCGATTTTGAATCATTTCATGAACATTATAGCCACGGTTTTCAAAAGATTGCATTCCTTATTATAAAAATGTATTAGTTCATGAACAAACCGATTTTAGAACATAACCTACTTAAGTACGCATACCTAAGTAGCCGTACTGAGTTTGGTTACGCCAGTACGGGAACGGGTACGCATACCATTTACTTTTCCAAACTCCAGATTATATTCACGGAACATGAACTTCCGCCAGTATGTGTACGGGTACGCATACTTGGTTCCCGGACTTCCTTAACCAGCCAGTACGCATACGGGTAAGCATACCAAGGTTCACGAATTTTGGACTTTACACAAATGTGAATACATACACTATGTTTATACCAATCATGGTTATGTGTTCTAAACCCTCATTCCAATCATTTGAAACATTCTTGGAAGACGACAATAGCCGTCTCACACAAACTATTAACTTCAAAGCAATTTTCAAGTGATTGAATGATCAATAAGAAACATTCCGAGTCTACATCAAATGACTGTCTCATACAAATCATGTAAGATTTTACAAGGCGATTGTCACATGATCATATTTTGACTTTCGTCAAGATTAAAAGACGAACTTGGTTAAAGCGAAAGCTTACCAACACGCATTTCGAGAAATAGATAAGAGAGATAAACTCGGCTCAAAATACCAAATGTGTATAATTGAAGTCTATATAGCAATACGACTTTTTGTCTCAAATAGGATATAGAGTAGATAGGCTTTTGAGTGATAGATGAGTTCAAGTCTCCACATACCTTTTGTTAATGAAGTTCCACAAGTTCCCTTGAGTAGTTATTCGTCTTCATTCGATGAACGCCGTGAAGTTTAAAGCTCAACTAAACTTTCTATCCTAATCCGAGACTTAGCTATAAGTAGACTAGAAATCAAGACTTATAGTTTTGGCAACTAAACTTGACAAACAAGCTTGAGATAGCAACGCTTGCGAGTTCGACCGAAAAATTATCTAACAATCTTCCCCTTTGTCAATTTTAGTGACAAAACTATCAATACAAATGGATTACAAAATAAATAAACTTTTTAGCTTCTCATCCAAATGCTTGATCTCCTTGTGTCATGTACCCAACTGAGATAGGGGCTAGCAAGTCTGTGTTGTGGGCACCACACAACTGTTGAGTGTCGTTATCAGTTAGTTAGGGTTAGTTAATTAATTATGGTTAGTAGTTAATTATATGTATTTAGCCGTTATGGTTGTGGCTGCGCCACGTTGCTTTTCTTGTATTAGGGTTTAGTCTCTCTTTTTTATCCTGTGAACTGTAAGAGAAGGATGTGACGAGAATTGTTAAAGATTGAGGTTGTATCAGTGTATACATAAGGGTTTTCATTATCTCTTGTACTAAGAACAGTACAGTTGGTACCGAGAGCAGGTTACGATGACAGGAACAACAGGAGCAGCACTAATGAAAGAGGTAACGCAACAACCAAGGATCTGAAACAGAAAATCAGTGAGTTGAGTGAGACCCTGGATAAAAATGCACGGGAAAGCAATAACTTTCTCCAACAACTTGTACGCTCTGCTGATGAAATTGAAGTTGTGGCTGAGAAAACTCTAACCACAATAGCTCAACTATTCAAGCTTTTAGTGGTGAGAGAAAATATAGAAGATAACGTTAAAGAGTCTGGATCAAAATCACCTGAGAAAACACCATATGTGATAGATCTATATTCAAGACGACGAGAAAAATTTCCAGAAATGACATATCCACATGACCAGTACTGTGAATCGTTAAATCTAACTACGGAAGAAACCCAAAGTTTGATTTTCCCAGATTTGATGGAGACAATCCTAGAAGTTGGATCAGAAAGTGTGAACGTTACTTCCAGATCTGCAACAGTGACGATACTCAGAAGGTAAGTATTGCTTCTTCATATCTAGATGGTAAAGTTGATTCGTGGTTCTTATATTATCACACTTGTAAAGGATATATTAGCTGGAGAGAACTAGTAGAAGTAATCTGTTTGAGGTTTGAGGACCTTGCAAATGATAACTATGTGGGTTGTTTCAACAAGTTATTTCAAGTTGATACAATAGAAGAATATTATACTGAGTTTGATACACTTAAGGCCTTGATGCTTAGCAAGAATCACTACATGACTGAAGACTATTTCATTCTTAGCTTCATCAGTGGGCTAAAGCCGGAAATCAAGAGTGCAGTGCAAATGTTCAAACCCACTACATCATCTCAAGCTTTTTATTTAGCCAGAATGCAAGAACTCACTGTGGGTGCTGTCCAAAAAGCTGTTAAACCCCAACTTAAGATTAATCCCACCACTGCATACCCTTCTAGAGCTTTTGAACCACCATAATTCTCACCAAGAGTACCCTCACCAAACACAAATACTCAAAAACCTACTGTCACTCCTAAACCCCAACTTTCATCTTCAAACTTCAGAAGTAGCAGATTCCCACCCATTAAAAGACTCACCCCAGAACAGATAGACCAAAGACGTGCAAGGGGACTCTGCTATAATTGTGATAAACCCTATAAGACTGGACATAGGTGCAAGATCCAACATCTATTTATGTTAGCTACTGAAGAAGTAGAAGAATAAGAAGCTGAGGAGGAACTGTTTTTAAAAGAAGAGAACACAAACCCTGTGGAGTCAGATATGGAGATATCCCTCCATGCTCTAACTGGTGGAACAGACAGTGAGACAATCAGAATAACATGTGTGTTGAAGAAGCAAGCCATAACAATACTCATTGACACTGGATGTACTAATAGCTTCATTGATACTGATCTAGCTCAAAAACTGTCATGCCTAGTATAGCCCACAACTCATCTTTTAGTGACAGTGGATAATGGAGAGAAGACAATAAGCACAGGGGTTTTCACTAAGTTAAAATAGGAGATGCAGGGACATACTTTTGGTGAAGATTTGAGGTTACTTCCTCTAGGAGGGTGTGATATGGTGCTTGGGGATGACTGGCTGAAGAAATTGGGTATTGTAATGCTTAACTTTGCTAAGTTGTGTATTACCTTCAAACACAAGGGAAGAAAGATCACCTCTGGGAGCTCTGAAAAAACCACTTTGATGCAGATGAGTTCCAGTGCAGTAAAAAAAATCTTTAGAAAGAACACTCATGGGTTGGTAGGGCACTTATTCTCTATTTCAACTACCCAACTACCCACAAATTCAGTACCCTCTAATATTCAAAACATGCTAACCACTTATGCTGATGTTTTCAAAGAACCAAACCAGTTACCCCCTGTTAGAGTACTAGATCATCAGATACCATTGAAACCTAACTCACAGCCCACAAATCAGAGGCCCTACAAGTGCCCCTATGTTCAAAAGTCTGTGGTGGATAAGATAGTCCAAGAAATGCTAGAAAATGGTATTATACAACCAAGTCACAACCCATTTGCCTCTCCAATACTATCAGTGAAGAAGAAGGATGAAACCTGGAGATTTTGTGTTGAATATAGACAACTCAATGAACTCACCATCAAGGACAAGTATCCCATTCCCGTCATAGATGAGCTACTAGATAAATTGCATGGAGCTAGGGTGTTCACCAAGATTGACTTAAGGTCAGGGTATCACCAAATAAGAGTTTATGAGCAAGACATTCCCCAAGACTGTTTTCAGAACACATCGAGGGCACTATGAGTTCAAGGTTATTCCCTTTGGACTCACCAATTCTCCAACCACCTTCCAAGCCTTAATGAATGATGTATTCAAACCTTACTTGAGGCAAATTTTTTTGGTCTTCTTTGATGACATCCTGGTATACAGTCCAAGCCATGAGGAGCATGAAAAACATTTATTGATTGTTCTTGAGTTACTCAGGCAACATCAGTTATTTGCTAAGCAATCTAAATGTTGTTTTGCTCAAGAAGATCTGGAATACTTGGGGCATTTGATCACTGGACAAGGTGTGGCAGCTGACCCTAACAAAATCTCAAGCATGAAGGAATGGCCTGTTCCTAAAACTATTAAGGAGTTAAGAGGTTTTTTGGGCCTCACTGGCTATTACATAAAGTTTGTGAAGGGTTATGGTAATATCAGCATAACCTTACTCTAACAGAGTTACTGAAGAAGAATAACTTCCATTGGTCACCAGCTTCCACTGAAGCTTTCAATACTCTCAAGACAGCCATGTGTAGCACCCAGTTCTAACCTTACCAAATTTTAGCAAAGTTTTTGTGGTTGAAACTGATGCTTGTCCAACAGGTATTGGGGCAGTCTTAATGCAGGAAGGTAGACCTATAGATTTTTATAGTAAAGCATTGGGCCCAAAATCCTTAGGTTTGTCCATATATGAAAAGGAATTGCTAGCCATAGTCTCAGCTGTCACTAGATGGAGGGGATACCTAGCAGAGCACAAGTTTATCATCCATACAGATCAGCAAAGTATCAAGTACTTCATGGAGCAAAGAATTACTACCGTCCTTCAACAAAGATGGCTTATGAAGTTACTGAGATTTGATTATGAGATCAAATACAAAAAGGGGATGGAGAATAAAGCTGCAGATGCACTTTCTAGAGTACCTGTCACATCTTCTTGTAATGTCATCTCTGTTACACAACCTATGTGGGTCCAAGAGTTGATCAACAGTTACAAAGATGATGAAGTTGCTGAAGAAATCATACCTAAACTGATAGTCTCCCCAAACAACTGTGCAAAATTATACTTATGAGGGAGGAGTACTGAGGTACAAAAATAGGTTGTATGTAGGGTGTAGGAATAACATGATGAGTACCATCATAGACTACATACACTCATCAGTTGTAGGAGGGCACTCAGGTATCCAAGGAAGCTATGCTAGAGCTAAAAAATATTTTTACTAGAAAAACATGAAGAAGAAGATATTGTTGTTTGTGGTTGCTTGTGATATTTTTCAAAGGAACAAAGGGGAGCATACTCATCCAGCTGGACTACTACAACCTCTACCTATTCCAGAGCATGTACGGAAGCATATCACAATGGACTTTATTGAGGGCTTGACAAAGTCTGACAGAAAAGATGTGATCTTTGTGGTGGTGGATAGGCTCACCAAATATGGCCATCTCATAGATATTAGTCATCCTTACACTGCAGATACACTGGCACAAGCTTTCCTAAATCATATCTTCAAACTGCATGGGCTGCCTACCTCAATCACCTCTGAAAGAGACAAGGTATTTGTGAGTAACTTCTGGCAGGATTTATTCAAGATTTTAGGCACTTCTCTCAACTTAAGTAATGCCTACCACCCTCAAACTGATGGCCAGACAGAAAGGGTCAACAGTTTCTTAGAGATCCATCTAAGGTGCATGACAGGGCACAAGCAAAAAAGATGGAGCCAATGGCTACCACTAGCTGAGTGGTGGTATAACACAAATATTCATTCAATCTTAAAGATGTCTCCTTTCAAAGCATTGTATGGATACACTCCACCACATCTTGCTTTTCCTATTAAGGTCACCACTTTAGTTGAACCTGTGGGAAAATACTTGACTCAGAGAGATGAGATGCTAGTTGTACTAAAAGTGTCCTTGAGGAAATCACAGGAAAGGATGGGGTGGTATGTAGACAAGATAAGGAGTGACATGTCATTTAAGGTGGGGTACTATGCATATCTCAAACTACGGCCTTACAGGAAAACCACTGTGGCCTTAAGGAGGAATCTAAAGCTTTCAGCCAAGTACTATGGTCCCTTTGCAGTAATTGAGAAGATTGGAGAGATGGCCTATAAGCTTCAATTACCCCCTAGCTCAAGGATTCATCCTGTTTTTCATGTCTCCCAGTTGAAGAAGAAACTTGGAGCTACTATCATTCCAATGACAGCCTTGCCATTAGTGGATCATCAGGGTCAAATTCAAGTTCAACCAGCAACATTATTGAGTGACAGGTCATTGAAAGGAATGGGGTGAGTGTTCCTCAAGTCTAATCCAATGGACCAACTCCACTCATGCTGATACTACTTGGGAAGATAGTTCCAACATTGTAGCTCAATTTCCAAAATGTCATCCTTGAGGACAAGGATGAGCTGAAGAAGAGGGCATTGTCATGTAGCCAACTGAGATAGGGGATAGCAAGTCTGTGTTGGGGACACCACACAACTGTCGGGTGTCGTTATCAGTTAGTTAAGGTTAGTTAATTGATTATGCTTAGTAGTTAATTAAATATATTTAGCCGTTATGGATGTGGCTGCGCCACGTTGCTTTTATTGTATTAGGGTTTAGTCTTTCTTTATTATCATGTGAACTGTAAGAGAAGGACATGGCGAGAATTGTTAAAGAAATAGGCTGTATCAGTGTATACATAAGGGTTTTCATTATCTCTTGTACTAAGAACAATACACCTTGGTTCTTCAACATTACTCGAAATCTTCGTCACTTCCAGGTACTCCATGATTCTAATGGTGTTCAACTCAGCATCATAGTTTTTTAAGATCCGTAACTATAACAATGAGAAAACAATAGCTCTCAGTCATTGTTATACAATGTCATAATATTATTACACAACATCAAAGTTCAATTGTATCACAACTTTGACAACAATACTATGATGATATGTATCACCCCCCTTAGTCAATACTTCATCTCACATGAAAACCACTCCCCCTTACATAATGATATGTAAACCAAATGTATTTGTAGTGTGAACTACACATTAATTCTCCCATTTTTGTCAAAATAAATTGGCAAAGGTACGAAAACTAGGGGATCCTAATGAAATTTCCATAGAGATACTTCATGACCAGAACAGAATCACATATTAACTTTGTTTAGATGCAATCATATAGCCAAAGCTAAATGCATTCATCAAGGAGTTTATAAAGATACAAGATAACCCCTATAATATTCCACAGCCGCACTCCCCACAAAGATATAACATTTAAGCACAAGTTCAAATAAGAATTCTCCCCCATAAAATGTCATTCCAAAAGGAACAACAAGAGCGACCTTACTTTCACAAGAAAAGAAGGATTTCTTTGGATATTAACAAATCTCATGAAACATGAATTTTGTATCCAAAATACTCAATTAAATTAACCACAAGAGAACCCATGATTAATTTAATCGGAAATGCTCAACATAAGAAAACTTACGGAGCCGCATAGTATTTACACAAAGATATGGATCAAGGAAAGACCAATACTGCGGAATATTCAAAGATTCATTATATTTTTCATCACTATTTGCGTAGAGACATATAATGGAATTAATCTTTGTAAACAAAAGTTCATCCTATCTTCCATCAATATTTGCATAATGACATAATAGGCTTAACTTTTGTTTGTCAAAAGTTCATTCAATCTTTTATCAATATTTGCATAATGACATATGAAAGACTTAGCTTTTGACCACGTATGGGACAATCATAGTTCATGGACGCAAACACACATATCCCATACCAAGTTAAAATATATGAAACCATAAAGATTAATACTGCAAAATCATCTTCCAAATTAACTTTAGAATTTAAATAAATAAATCTAAAAACATTGCAAGATGAAAAATGTTGGAAATAGCTATGTGTACTCACAATAATGGCTATTCCAAACCCTAGTTATCCTTCTTAAAACACAAGAATAAATTCTTATAAGAAGTTTCCTAGACATTAAGACCTTTGAAAAATTCTTTATCGTCCCCGAACTCCTTGTCGTTAACAGTCATTGGAACATAAGGTTCAACGAAACTTCTTGACTGATGCCGAACCAGGGCCATCTGAATTTCAAGTCCTAAACACAAAAGCCTTTATTTGTTGCATCTCCTTTCTTATTTCCTTCAACTCTTCAAGAACACCAGAGAACTTCTGTTGATTATAAGGAACAACTCTTGGTTTTCTCTCACATTCCTCCTTTTTCTTTTCAAAGTTGAAGGCACAGGAGATTCATCTTTTTCCTTCATGATTGATGGCTTAACAATCATAATAATATCTTTTCCATCAGAAGACATAATGCTTGGATTCTCCATACCAGTATGAGATTGTGAGAGGAATGCACAAATCAGACTCAACAAGCAATCTTATGATAAAAAGAGTTTTTAGAAAAGTAAAAAGGAATGCAGGGTTACAAAACCTTTATTCACTAATGGATTCACATACGCACAACTCACAACCCTAAAGAAAGCAGAATTGTCGATTTTAACCCTCTTTTATTGCTCAAACAGAGTAACGTCCTTTCAATATCAATTAGATATGAAAAAATGGAAGAATTCCAAAAGGTGAAAACAAGACCAAAAAGATGAAAAAATGACAAAACTTTTTATCTTTTCCTAAAGCCTGAAGTGTGCAAACCCTTGTCTCGTTTTGAACCAAGCACATGAGACAAGATACACAACCAACACATTTAAGTTGTGCTGGGGTGAACAATAATCTGTCCACCATAACCTTATTGAATGAATTCTTAGAACCATGTTTCACAGACTTTCTAGACCAAATTATTTTCTCTAGTGGTCTATTTTTTTCTTTGGAAATTAACTTCTTCGGGGAAGAGATGAGATTACATTCAGATGATTTCTGAACAAGTTTGAGCTTGTTTGCTAATCGATTTGCTCTTCGTTGAAGTTTGTTGACATATCTTATCTTATGTTTGTACTTGAAACATTTAGAGAGTTCATGACCCTTGAGAGTACAATAAGAACATGTCAATGTGGAGGATGGTTCAAACGTCATGGCTGTGCAAGCTGCTAGACAAATGGTAGAACCTGAAAGATTAGAAACAAAATTTATAGTAGACAAAGAGAAGTTCATTTTATCCTCCAAATTGGTTGAAGTTTCTCCTAGAAGAATATCAAGATTGATGTACGTATTGCTACAATTACCAAAATCAATATTTTCACAGAGGAGTACAACACTTGATTTTTCGTCTTCATTAGAATCATAGTGATCAGACATTTCATCAAGATTTGTAGCAAGACCTTTGTTTCCAGTGTATTTTCTACGATTTTTGGACACTCATTTGCAAAATGACCAAAACCTTTACACTTGAAGCACTATGACATATCCTCATCATCAGTATCTTCAGCATCCCTGTTTTTAGGTGGAACACGATTATGAGGTTTAACTGATGACTTAAGTTTATCTCTAGTGAACTGTTTACTTCTCTTCAAAAGAAGATCTCTAAACTGTCTTGTGATCAAAGAGACTGACTTGTCAAGATCTTCATCTGATGAATCAATCTCAGAAGGATCATCTTCAGAGATGCCAATACTTTTACTTTTATCAAATAATTTAGTGTTCTTTTGTGCTTTGAAAGCAATATCCTTTCAAGATTTGGATACATGCTCATGATCAAATATCTTTAACTTCCCAACGAGAGTATTTCTGAAAAGCACATCAAGGTTATTTCCTTCAACAATGGCATGTTTCTTAGAATCGTATCTAGATGGTAATGATATGAGAATTTTCATCACAATGTCCTTTTCAGGAATAGTCTTACCCAACGTAAAAGATGCATCAACAATTTCAGACACTTTATGATTAAACTCATCAAATGAATCTTCATCTGCCATACGAAGGTTTTCCCAATAATAATTTATGTTTTGAAGCCTAGATTCTTTTTCACAGGTATTCCCTTCAAATACGGTTTCTAATTAAGAAGTCTCAAGCATATTTAGACCGAGTGCACGTAGTCACATGGTGCTGAAGATCTGGGGTAATGGCATGGATGATTGCTTTCAATCCGTCATAATTTTTCTTTTCAGCAAGAATCTCGACAACGTCATAATCACCAATATCCTTTGGAACGGTTACAATGCCTATTGTAACAACCATAGGATCATAACCATTAACAAAGTAAACCCATGATTGAAAATCACGCGCTTGAAGAAAGGCAGCATAGCGATTGTTTGTGGGTGGAAACCGTTTCTGCTGATTTTGGTAATTTCTGATGTGTGGGTGAGAAACGAGTCTAGACCATAAACAATACACTACACGGGAGTACTTTTGATTCGAGAGATCAATCTGTACAATTCTGGACTAAACCAAGATATGGCCGTTCAGGCTTGCTTCGGTCATAAAGTGAAGGAGAATGGTTGGTCTTAGGGAGGGAAGCAAAGAGAGTGTTGAGACCAGAATCGTTGATTCTGAAGGTGTGGTTATTTATGACTTGTATCTGAAAGTAGAACTGGCTGGCAGAATGGAAAGCTACCAGGTGATTTCTAGATATTTTATTTTTTCCGACCAAAAACTTGTTATTTGGTGAAAATAGGTGAAGCCTATTTATACAAGTCATATTGAAACGTACCCTGGTCTTGTAGGAAGTGGAAACGATTGAGTGGTGGAAGAAAAGAGTAACGTGTAACCGTCAGACGTTATGCTTCCATGATGAAGGAAGTGAATTCGTGTAACCGTCAGATAATATGCTTCCATGATGAAGGAAATGAATTCGTTTACACCGTTACTTTTCCCCACCACTAATTGTTCTGCTTCATGACACTTTCTTGTAATGGGCGCATTGCACGCCGCACGCTGTAAACCGCCAGACCAATACCCTGATGAGCATCCCCCAGTTTGTGACATGTTTGATGTCTCGAGTGTTTTCGTGGATAAAATGTAGCACCTTGATACGTGTGGCAAGTCAAAGTCAAGGGACTTACCGCAGGAAAATAACATGTGATGCTATTAGGATCGTTTTGGCTGGTCGCCTAAAACTTGCCACATGCCTGTCAGTTCGGTAGCGAACTCGGACGACCGAGATTACATCTTGTTAGGAAGGGTGGCCGTTGATTATGGCTACCTTCCTTTGGCGCCTGATAATGGCGCAGTGATGATTTGATGTATGCCAGTGGAAGTGTGGCACGGCTGGCATGGCTCTCGCATGCCAGTGGCACGGTGGTGCAAGTGGCACCTGGAGTAGCCATGGCCATTAAATCTAGGCAGCTGGTCGCCTGAAACTTGCCACAAGTCTGTCAATTCGGTGGCGAACTTGAATGGCTGAGATTGCATCTCATGAGGAAAGATGGCCATTGATTATGACCATATCTTGTTATATAGAAAAGTGGCTTCATTGGCATAGCGGCATGCCAGTGGCATATCCATGGCATAGCGGCATGTTAGCGGCGTAGCCGTGGCAATAGCGGCATGCTAGTGGCGTAGCCGTGGCATAGCGGCATGCTAGCAGCCGTGGCATAGCGGCATGCTAGCAGCCGTGGCATAGAAGCATGCCAGTGGCGTTGTGGCGTGGCCACGCCTGTGGCGTTGTAGCATGGCCAAAGCTAAGATTTGGCTCTGTGCCCAAAGTTAGGGTTTGGTGGCATGGCTGGCATAATTAGCACATGCCAGTGGCACGAAGTAACGTCTGGTGTAGCCATGGCCGCTAGACTTTGGCACCTCGGTGTTGGACCCACATGTGGCGTGGCAACATTGACCATGTCGCCACATCAATCCCAACGCTCTGGAAAACGTTATTTTGCTTTGGTTGGCATAACAACTTTGCCCAAATTAGGGTTTGGCATGTCGAAACCCTAATTAGTGCGTGTGGCATGCGGCCGCGGCATGGCGATACTTTTGTGCAAATAGCGCCATAGCTATGCCAAAGGAGTTATGGCAAGGCCATAGTGGGGAAACGGCCACAAGAGTAGGGATTGCCGTGGGTGGCTATGATATGGCGCCAACCCTAGGGCTTCCTGGGTCCCACACAGCTCGTGGCATGTTGTGGGGTCGAAGTGGAAAAATTTGTGCCACGACTGGAAATTAGGGCTTTGGTTAATGCATAGGAGGGCTTTTGACCAGAAAACCCTAATCTTAAGCTTTTCATGGCGTTGGCCACGAACAGGAGGTAGGTTAGCACATACGGCGCTATTTATGGCATGTTGCCACGAAGTGGCATGTTTTGCCTGTTACTGCGGCAGAGTGGCATGTTGACATGCCGATCAATATGTTGTTGTTGCAGGGGGCGTTTGGCTTTCCAGTTAGTATGGTGGCACGGCAGGGTGCGTTTGGCCTTTAACGTATGGTAGCAAGTTTAGAGCGACTTGATTGGCCAAGAAAAGGGGCCGGCCAAACATAAGGCGCGGCTACACCTCTAGTGTTTGTGGCGCATTTAAAGTGACCCGATTGGTTGGTAGGAAGGAGAGGGGCCGACCAAGCATGGGCGCGGATACACTTCTGGTGTGAGTGTGGCGGCTTTAGAGCAACTTGATTGGTCGATGGGAGATGGGGCCGACAAGTATGGGCCCAGCCACAACTTATGTGTGTGTGACGAGTTTAAAACAACCTGATTGGTCGAGGGAAATAGGGCCGGTTTTAGGATGGGGCGTGGACAATGGAAAGTGGCACCAAGGCATGGCCACACCTCCCTTTACTGCTGCGGCTCCCTGTTTTCTGGTCAAGGTTTTGCACCTACTAATCCATTGCGGATTAATTACCTAGTTTGCCTAGGCTTACTTTCGAAAAGCAAGGTATGGTATATTGCGCAAGGCACAAAAGTAATTGATTGAATCCTATGTGTTGACATAGAGTTCTTTAAGTTCATTTCCAGAGAGAAGCATGCTTTCTGATCGAATACTTTATGCAAAGACCTTATCCTTGATATTTGGAAATTCGTGCTACTCTGCTGCGAGTGAACACAAATTGTCATGCCATATCAACATTAAGGGTTGAGGCGGGGAACATAGCATAGAAAGCATTCAAAGAAACTTATATTAAGCGAATATAGGCAATGCGCCGAAATTTACAGAACGTCTGGGATGGTTGATACATCCGCCAGTCTGGATAGATTTCATGTAAGTATATTGAACGGCTCAATAAATATGCCAGTGGAGAGGTTAAGACTCATGGCTTCGTTTCCTTACAGAGTGACGTCACATCAGATGTAAGGTTTTACGATTTCAACCCTAAGCTAAAAACCACCATCAACATTAAGTCCCCTGCTTAGCTCGGAACAATGGCATTGTTGCGGGGTAAGCATGAGATGGTGACAGACAAGGATAAAATCGAAACGACAAATCATGAAGAGATTATCAGGAATATTTGGCTAACCTTTGTCAGGAGGCATGAAGAATATATGATCCTTACATTGGCGGCTTTGCATAAATTCTACTTTGCCATGGAATGTTGGAATCAGCGCTGCAACTTTGGCTACTGATCGGCAGAGATGGCACTGCAACTTGGTACGTGGAACGGGCGCTGGCTGGATAGGAAAGGTATATGGCGCTGCTTTGGATGGTTAGTTCAATGGCGCTGCTGCTACGGAAAGGTGAATGATGCTGCTTTGAACGGATAATATGGTACCGGTTTGGCTGGCTAGGTCAATGGCGATGTTTTGGTTGACCAGGAGCAAGCGGCTATGACGCTGTTTTGGCTATCCAGGGAACGATCAATGGCATTGCTTGCTACGGAGAGGTGGAGGGCGCTACTTTGGCTGGCTAAGGAATGGCCCATGGCGCTGCTGGCTAGGACGTGGAACGGTAGAGATGGCTGCTGGCTAGGACGCGGATTGTTGGCGCTGGGAGTGACCTGTTGGCGCCGGTCGTGGTGCTAGCTGGGACGCGGAAAATTGGCCCCGACTTAGGCGTGAACTGTGGGCGCTGGCTTGGCCGTGTCCTGTTGGCGCCATGGAACGTTGTCAGCGCGGGCCCGATTGTCTTTTTATGTGTGTAGCCTAAACGAGAAACCTTCCTCTACTCGAACTTCAAAAGGGTTTTGCCTATAAAAGGCGCTACATATCTTCTTCATCTCGTATTACTTGTTTTGTTTCCACGTCTTGGTGTTAGCGGCAAAGAAGGCGAGCATATTTCAGGTATGTATCCCAATGTTTCTTCTTTTGCTTGTTCTTCAGGATTGGTGTAAACTGGATTCAGTCCGCGGAATGGTGGGAACTGGCTTCAGTCTGTGGAATGGTGAAAATGGCACTTGGAAGGCTTGCTGGATGGATCACGGAATGCTGGAGCGTTGGCGTTAACTTAACCACAGAGTGATAGATCCATGGAGAGTTGGCTTGACCACGGAGTGCTGGAGCCATGGAGAGTTGGTTTGACCACGGAGTGCTGGAGCCATGGAAAGTTGACTTGACCACGGAGTGCTGAAGCCATGAAGAGTTGACTTGACCGCGGAGTGCTGGAGCCATGGAGAGTTGGTTTGACCACGGAGTGCTGGAGCCATGGAGAGTTGACTTGACCACGGAGTGCTGGAGCCATGGAGAGTTGACTTGACCGCGGAGTGCTATAGCCATGGAGAGTTGGCTTGACCACGGAGTGCTGGAGCCATGGAGAGTTGCAGGTTGAGCGACTGGTGTTCCTCGTACTGGCGTGCTGCTGGTTCGGTCACGGAGCGGAGATATTGGCACAATACTTGTTCGGCTATGGAGCATGAGTGTGGTGCGCCCAGTCATCTATTCCCGTTCATGGAGCAATAAAGAATCATTATTCTGTTCAAACTCTAGAAACTGCGTTCGTATGAAAAGGGTATCGACCCTCTTCTGTTTTTTGTTCGTCCGGATCCATGCTTTCATCTGCAGTATCTGGCTCCTCTTCGTCATTTGTTAGCGGTGGTAGAGAGAGCATTAATGGTAACAAAGTAATCTCCAATAGTTATAATCAGCAGCAAGGCGAGCCAGGAGAACTCAAGGTAGGTGCTCTCGCATGTATCCACCCAACAGTACCATCGATCTTCTCCAGAATGTGTAATAAGGTTCTGACTCCAGAAGAATGAGTATCTGACCTCTCCAGTGGTTTTAAAAATTTACAAAACTCCATTGCACTCTTGGGATGGATGTATGGAATAATTTCAGGGCTAATCTTGGAGATTGTGGTTGCGTTGTTGGTTCATCCTTGACTTTAGGTTATTTGGTACCTAGACTTTCTGATTGCGATGAAGATATGTTTTTGATGCTTGTATAGTCGAAATCTTCCGGAGCCATTGGTGAAATAGACGAGTTGAGAGACGTTATGTTGCCGATGTGTTGCTATCAAGTCTTCAAGGACTTCGTTCCAAACGACATCCTTTGAACCATCTTCTGAATCTTGGACTATTGCATGGAGTGCGGTGAGCATTCCCCAGTTATACTTCTGTTAGATCCAATAGCGTGGCCGGATATTTGAGTGTATCTCTGTGGCGTGCTTTTGGGGTTTTTGATGCACGTGTACGGCTTCATGTTGATAAATTATTGCGGCTCGTAAAATTTCTTCAGTGATGATGTTGAAATCCGAAATAACCTGGTTGAGGGCAGTGAAGGCATCCCATTCTAGTAGTCCCCATGTGTAATTATCCTGAGCTTATTTTCTCGTGGAAGATGTGCTTCTGCTGCATTCACTGGTAAGGTGGTGACTGCGTTTAAGCTTCTAAACATGAAGGAGGCTTCAGTCCCCAGGTGTAGCCTACTTTAATTGCATCGCCTTGAATCCACGTCTATGGGATTTGATACAATCTTATCATACTCTCCTGGATATGATGTTGGGATGCTCGGAATATCGCATGGACGAAACATTCTGGATAACGAAGAGGTAGAAGTGAGAGAGTTATGTCGTTAATCGTGGCTCCCTCTGTCTCTTCAAGAAAAATGTTTCAGCCGCGTCACTAGAGTTATCTCATGAATGCTTGAATGTTGTCGAGGATGGACCGTGATGAGCAGTCCCTAGTCGCACTTCTCTTTGGTTACTGAAGTTTTTTTCTCTGAGTAGGCTTGGGATCCACCGCGTCCTCGTAAAGTGTTGCAGGTGCCTTCTAGACATAGAGGTGATGATATTCTTATGCTACACCTTTGAAGGGTGGATGACCTTGTCGCGGCTATGACTTTTGGTTGACCGTGTCTTCTGAGCTTTGACAGTGAAGGGATCCCGTGTAGATCCTCAGTCTCCAAGTGTGGTTTACATGTTTCTATCTTGTACGGTCGGTGAGTTGATCATGATAAAGACATCATCTTACATCCGTACTGGTGACTCTATTACTTCTTCCACGTGAAACTTCGTAGTGGTTGTTGCTATGGTAATGCTCTGGCTGGTATCGACAAACGAGCAACAACAGTTCTTGGCAGCAGATGTGATCAGAAGAGACTACATCGTCGTGGGAACCAAAATAGGTCGGCTGGAATTGCATGGGTGTCCATGGAAGCAAAGGGATTGGCTGGATGCGTAATAGAGTAATCTGTCCACGACCACGAGGTTTGGCGATATGGACAAAAAAGTGGCCACAACTGCGAACCTGGGATGGCGGTGATCACGCTCCTTGACAGGGAGGAGTGTGGCGGTTACGTCACGATTTTTGGCAGGGAGGAGTGACGACTTCTGGGGAGAACGTTGAAGCGGAGCGGCTTCTGGAGCGAAACGTTGAAGAGTCTCCTTCTGAGATGTGGCCATATCCGTCTGAGTTTTGGCAAGAGCTTCATGTCTCTTCATTAAATCGATAATGGTAAATGGGAGATTGGTTTCCTCTGGATCCTCCAGCCTCTCGTCCTGATGGTGGAGTAGCAGCGGCTCTGGTGACGATTGGAGATGTCACACTTGAAGAGAAGTTGGGGGTGGTGGAAGTGGCTCTGGCTCTGGTGATCGGGGGGTGTAATGCCTGAAGGAACATTTTCGGCGCCGCCGGTGTTGGCAGTTGGCGTGTTAATGCCACTGACCGAGGATGATTTCAGCACTGGTGTTTTCAGGGTTTGTTGCTGATCCGGACCTGAGTTCTACCATCTTGAGGTCGGGATTGAAAAATGAAATTGGAAATTGATATTGCAACCGAGAAATTAATCTCCCACTATGGTCGCTAATTGTTTGTGGGTGAAAACCGTTTCTGCTGATTTTGGTAATTTCGGATGTGTAGGTGAGAAACGAGTCTAGACCCTAAACAATGCACTACGCGAGAGTACTTTTGATTCGAGAGATCAATCTGTACAATCCTGGCCTAAACCAAGAAATGGCCGTTCCAGGCTTGCTTCGGTCACAAAGTGAAGGAGAAGGGTTGGTCTTAGGGAGGGA
Source organism: Papaver somniferum (assembly GCF_003573695.1). Taxonomy (NCBI): domain Eukaryota; kingdom Viridiplantae; phylum Streptophyta; class Magnoliopsida; order Ranunculales; family Papaveraceae; genus Papaver; species Papaver somniferum. Next base: position 9,855,369 of record NC_039367.1, on the reverse strand, counting down.
AGCGAAGAGAGTGTTGAGACCAGAATCGTTGATTCCGAAGGTGTGGTTGTTTATGACTTGTATCTGAAAGTAGAACTGGCTAGCAGAATGGAAAGCTACTAGGTGATTTCTAGATACTGTATTGTTGCCGACCAAAAACTTGTTGTTTAGTGAAAATAGGTGAATCCTATTTATACAAGTCATATTGAAACGTACTCTGGTCTGGTAGGAAGTAGAAACGATTGAGTGGTGGAAGAAAATAGTAACGTGTAACCGTCAGACGTTATGCTTCCATGATGAAGGAAGTAAATTTGTGTAACCGTGAGACATTATGCTTACATGATGAAGGAAATGAATTCATTTACACCATTACTTTTCACCACCACTAATTGTCCCGCTTCATGACACTTTCTTGTAACGGGAGCATTGCACGCCGCACACTGTAAACCGCCAAACCAATACCCTGATGAGCATCCCCCAGTTTGTGACATGTTTGATGTCTCGAGTGTTTTCGTGGAAAACATGTAGCACCTTGCTATGTGTGGCAAGTCAAAGTCAAGGGACTTACCGCAGGAAAATAACATGTGATGCTGTTAGGCTCGTTTTGGCTGGTCGCCTAAAACTTGCCACATGCCTGTGAGTTCGGTAGCGAACTCGGACGGCCGAGATTACATTCTGTGAGGAAGGGTGGCCGTTGATTATGGATACCTTCTGTTGGCCCCTGATAATGGCGCAGTGATGATTTGATGTATGCCAGTTGCAGTGTGGCACGGCTGGCATGGCTTGCGCATGCCAGTGGCACGGTGGTGCAAGTGGCGCCTGGCGTAGCCATGGCCCATTAGATCTAGGCAGCTGGTCGCCTGAAACTTGCCACAAGTCTGTCAGTTCGGTGACGAACTTGAATGGGCTGAGACTGCATCTCATGAGGAAGGATGGCCATATCTTGTTGTATATCAAAGTGGCGCCATTGGCATAGCGGCTCCTGGCGTATCCATGGCATAGCGGCATGCTAGTGGCATGCCAGTGGTGTAATCGTGGCATACCGCCATGTTAGTGGCGTAGCCGTGGCATACCGCCGTGTTAGTGGCGTAGCCGTGGCATAGCGGCATGCTAGTAGTCGTGGCATAACAGCATGCCAGTGGAGTTGTGGCGTGGCCACGCCTGTGGCGTTGTAGCATGGCCAAAGCTAAGATTTGGCTCCGTGGCAAAAGTTAGGGTTTGGAGGCATGGCCAAGGCTAGGGTTTGGCGCCGTGGCCAAAGGTTAGGGTTTGGCGGCATGGCTGGCATAGTTAGCACATACCAGTGGCATGAAGTAGCGTCTGGCATAGTCATGGACGCTAGACTTTGGCACCTTGGTGTTGGACCCAATGTGGCGTGGCAACATTGACCATGTTGACACATCAATCCCAACGCTCTGGGAAACGTTATTTGGCTTTGGTTGGCGTATCAACTTTTCCCAAATTAGGGTTCGGCATGTCGAAACCCTAATTAGTGTGTGCGGCATGCGGCCGCGGCATGGCGATACTTTTGTGCAAATGGCGCCATAGCTATGCCAAAGGAGTTATGGCAAGGCCATAGTGTTGGAAACGACCACAAGAGTAGGGATTTCCGTGGGTGGCTATGATATGGCGCCAACCCTAGGGCTTCTTGGGTCCCACACGGCTCGTGGCATGTTGTGGGGTCGAAGTGGCACAATTTGTGACACGACTAGAAATTAGGGCTTTGGTTAATGCATAGGTGTGCTTTTGACCAGGAAACCCTAATCTTAAGCTTTTCACGGCGTTGTCCACGAACAAGAGGTAGGTTAGCACATAGGGCGCTATTTATGGCATGTTGCCACTGTTACTGCAGCAGAGTGGCATGTTGGCATGCCGATCAATATGTTGTTGTGGCAAGTTTAGAGCGACTTGATTGGCCAAGAAAAGGGGATGGCCAAACATAAGGCGCGACCACACCTCTAGTGCATGTGGCGCATTTAAAGTGACACGATTGGTTGGTAGGAAGGAAGTGGGCCGGCCAAGCATGGGCGCGGCTACACTTCTGGTGTGAGTGTGGCGGCTTTAGAGCAACCTGATTGGTCGATGGAAGATGGGGCCGGCAAGTATGGGCCCAGCCACAACTTACGTGTGTGTGGCGAGTTTAAAGCGACCTGATTGGTCGAGGGAAATAGGGCTGGTTTTAGGATGGGGCGCGACCAATGACAAGTGGCGCCAAGGCATGGCCACGCCTCCCTTTGCTGTTGCGGCTCCCTGTTTTATTTTTGCACCGACTAATCCATGGCGGATTAATTACCTAGTTTTCCTAGGCTTACTTTAGACAAGCAAGGTCTGGTATATTGCGCAAGGCGCAAAAGTAATTGATTGAATCCTATGTGTTGACATAGAGTTCTTTAAGTTCATTGCCAGAGAGCAACATGTTTTCTGATCGAATACTCTATGCAAAGACCTTATCCTTGATATTTGTAAATTCGTGCTACTCTATTGCGAGTGAACAAAAATTGTCATGCCATATCAACATTAAGGGTCCAGGCGGGGCACATAGCATAGAAATCATTCAAAGAAACTTATATTAAGCGAATATAGGCAAGGCGCCGAAATTTACAGAACGTCTGAGATGGTTGCTACATCCGCCAGTCTGGATAGATTTCATGTAAGTATATTGAACGGCTTAATAAATATGTCAGTGGAGAGGTTAACACTCATGGCTCCGTTTCCTTACAGAGGGACGTCACATCAGATGTAAGGTTTTACGATTTTAACCCTAAGCTAAAAACCATCATCAACAACGATATTCCACCGTAAGTAATTTGAGCCATCGAAGACTGGTGGTACGTTTATAGAGATAGCACCTCTGTCCATAGAGTCAGATTGCTACAAACACATACTTGTGAGGGCTTAAACGTGTTTGTATCCTCTGATACCAATTGAGAAAACGAGGGGTCTAACAATCACACCCAATATTTCGCTTAACAATCTGTATGGACAAACTCCAATATACTTTCGAGAGAATCAACTAGACAGACAGACTCAATCTCAAGAAAAGTATATCCAAGAGTTGTATCTCAATTTCTCAATTCAATCCGCAATCAAACAAATAGGAATTTGCGAGCCCGGTTGAATATAAGAGAAAAAACTTGAACGGTACCAAAGACCAATGTTCAAGGATCAATCAATTTCAATCAACAGCCAAATGTTGGATTTACCAATTGATCGATTCAACGCACAGCTGTGATATTTCTATTATATAACAAAATATAATGCAGAAAAGAAATAACAGAGATACCAGAAGTTTTGGTAACGAGGAAACCGCAAATGCAGAAAATCCACGGGACTTAGTCTAGATTTGAACACCACACTGTATTAAGCCGCTACAGACACTAGCATACTCTAAGTTAACTTCGGACTGGAATGTAGTTGAGCCCTAATCAATCTCACACTGATCAAGGTATAGTTGCGCTCCTTAAGTCTCCCAGCAAGACTCTACGCACTTGATTCCCTTAGCTGATCTCACCCACAACTAAGAGTTGTTACGACCCAAAGTCGAAGACTGGATAAACAAATCTGTATCACACAGAAAAGTCTATTTTTATATATAAATCTGTCTCCCACAGATAAACCTATGAGTTTGTTTCGTATTTTGATAAATCAAGGTGAACAGAAACCAATTGATAAACCGGACTTGTATTCCCGAAGAACAACCTAGTATTATCAATCACCTCACAATAATCTTAATCGATTAACGAAACAAGATATTGTGGAATCACAAATGATGAGACGAAGATGTTTGTGATTACTTTTTATCTTTCCTATCGGAGATAGAAATTTCAAGCCAATAATTTCAATTGTACTCAGATGATAGAAACAGCAAGATCAGATTACACAACTACAAGAAAGTAGTATCGGTTTGGCTTCACAATCCCAATGAAGTATTTAGGTCGTTAACCCGGTTTGAGAAAAGAAAACCAGAGGTTAAAGGAGAATCGACTCTAGCTTACAACTAGTATGACACGTAAGGTGTGGGAATTAGGTTTCCCAGTTGCTGGAGTTCTCCCTTATATAGTCTTTCAAATCAGGGTTTGCAATCAATGTTAGCTTAGTAACAAAGCATTCAATATCCACCGTTAGATGAAAAACCTGATTAGCCTATCGGAAAATAAATATCGAGCAAATATTAAAGAAGATAGTACTCAATCACGATAGAAAACAGCAAGATCAGAACATGCAACTACAGATAAATAGTTGGGCCTGGCTTCACAATCCCAATGAAGTCTTTAAGTCGTTAACCTACAGGGTTTCGTGAAAAACCTAAGGTTAAAGAAGAATCGACTCTAGTCGCAACTAATATCACACAGAAGGTGTGGGGATTAGGTTTCCCAGTTGCTAGAGTTCTCCTTTATATAGTCTTCAAATCAAGGTTTGCAATCAATGTTACCTTGGTAACAAAGCATTCAATATTCACCGTTAGATGAAAACCTGATTAGATTCAAGCTAATATCTTTTAACCGTTAGGTCGAACTTAGCTTCTTATACACAAATGCAATGTACCATTATCCAGATAAAGGTAATTGTACGTAAACGTGTACACTTAGTTGGTTCAACAATAATTAACCAAGCCGTATGATCACTTTCATATCAACCTGATTCATCTTTATCATAACTAGTTCAAATGACTCAAATGAAACTAGTTAGAAAGTTGTTCAATTGTTTATATTCTCATAGAAGAATACAAGACACAATTAAAGCAAAATCGATTTTGATTCACTAGAATCATTTCATGAACATTATAGCGATGGTTTGAAAAAGATTGCATTCCTTATTATATAAATGTATCAGTTCATGAACAAACCGATTTTAGAACATAACCTACTTAAGTACGGAAACGGGTACGCATACCTAAGTAGCTAGACTGAGTTTGGTTACGCCAGTACGAAAATGGGTACGCATACCATTTACTTTTCCAAACTCCATCAAATATTCACGGAACATGAACTTCCGCCAGTATGCATACGGGTACGCATACTTGGTTCCCGAACTTCCTTAACCAGCCAGTACGCCTACGGGTACGCATACCAAGGTTCATAAATTTTGGACTTTACACAAATGTGAATACACACACTATGTTTATATCCAATCATGGTTATGTGTTCTAAACCCTCATTTCAATCATTGAAACATTCTTGGAAGACGACAATAGCTGTCTCACACAAACTATTAGCTTCAAAGCAATTTTCAAGTGATCGAATGATCAATACGAAATATTCAGAGTCTACATCAAATGACTGTCTGACACAAATCATGTAAGATTTTACAAGGAGATTGTCACATGATCATCTTTTGAATTTCGTCAAGATTAAAAGATGAACTTGGTTGAAGTGAAAGCTTACTAACACACATTTCGAGAAATAGATAAGCAACATAAACTCGGCTCGAAATACCAAATGTGTTTAATTAAAGTCTATATAGCGATACGACTTTTTGTCTCAAATAGAAGATAGAGTAGATAGACTTTTGAGTGATATATGAGCTCAGGTCTCCACATACCTTTTGTTGATGAAGTTCCACAAGTTCCCTTGAATAGTTCTTCATCTTCATTCGATGAATGCCGTGAAGTCTAAAGCTCAACTACACTTTCTATCCTAATCCTAGACTTAGATATAAGTATATTAGAAATCAAGACTTATAGTTTTGGCAACTAAACTTGACAAACAAGATTGAGATAGCAACGCTTGCGAGTTCGACCGAGCAATGCTCTAACAACATCAAATGACCGTCTCACACAAATCATGTAAGATGTTACAAGGCCATTTTCACATAATCATCTTTTTGACTTTCGTCAAGTATAATGATGAACGTAGTTAAAGAAAAAAGATTTACAACAAATATTTCTAGAAAGATATAGGCGAGTTAAACTCAACTCGAAATATCAAATGTGTATAATGTAAAAGTCTATATAGCTATACGACTTAGTCTCAATAAGAGATATAATAGAATAGTCTTCTGAGTGATAGATGAGTTCAAGTCTCCAAATACCTTTTGTTGATGAAGTTCCTCCAAGCTCCCCTTAGTAGATCTTCTTCTTCTTCAATCGATGAATGCCATGAAGTCTAAAGCTCAACTACACATTCTATATTAATCTGAGACATAGCTATAAGTAGACTAGAAATCAAGATTTATAGTTTTGACACCTAAACTTGACAAACAAACTTGAGATAGCAACGCTTGCGAGTTCGACCGAGCAGTGCTCTAACAATACTCATAAGATAGGAAGAAATATGATTTTTTGACATCTTACTAGAATTATTATCATCATTATTGATTTTCCCCATGAACCCTAAAAATTAAGAGTAATAAGAAGGAGAAAATCATACTTGATATGCTTCTTGAAGATGATGACAAGCCTTTGTCCCTTTTAGACCTTCAAAACGAGATTTAATTGAGTAAAACCGTGAACCCTAGAAACGTCCTTGTTCATGAACGCGAACAAAGATATGAAGCAGAAGAAGGGTACGCGTACTGAAACCCTTAAAAACCCGGTAGTGGGTATGGACCCGTACTGGTTCGGTAACCCACAAAGGGAAACATGATTCTATTTCAAAATCCTGAATCATGAGGTTCGCACACTGAGGAGAATTTAAAATAGTGTGATAACTAAAGTAGTATAAAACTACATAACATTATTTAACCTCAGGTGGACAAAAAAAAAATCTGTCAAGCGATTTTTTCTTCAAGGAAAATCAAATTTCAAAAACTAAACTAAGTCATATTACAAAGACACAAAACTAATCAAACCGTTACCTGCCTCATTTCAGTTATATACAAATGGGGAGGACCCAATCTTGTTACCAAGAAGCAAAATGGGCAGAGGAACCTTCATGCACCTTCTCCAGTCGATATTCGTGAAATGTACCAGAAGTATAATCTGAAAAAGCGGGGGTACAACAACCACACCCAATATTTCGCTTAGCAATCTGTATGGACAAACTCTAATATACTTTCTAGAGAATCAATTAGACAGTCAGAATTAATCTAGATAAAAAGCATATCAAAGAGTTTATATCTTAATCTCTCGATTTGATCTATACTCAAGCAAATAGAAATCTGCGAGTCTTTATCAAATACTAGAGAGATAACTTGGATGGTACCAAAGACCAATATCCAAGTGTCAATAAATTTAAATTAACAACCAAAAGGTCGGATTATTTTAATTTATTGAACAACGCACAACCTGTGATATTTCAATTATATAACAAAATATAATGTGACACAGACACCAGAATTTTGTTAACGAGGAAACCGCAAATGCAGAAAAACCCTGGGACCTAGTCCAGATTGAACACACAATGTAATAAGCCGCTACAGACACTAGCCTACTACAAACTAACTTCGATCTGGACTGTAATTGAACCCCAATCAATCTCACACTGATCCAAGGTACAGTTATTCTCCCACGTCTCTGATCCCAGCAGGATACTACGCACTTGATTCCCTTAGTTGATCTCACCCACAACTAAGAGTTGCTACGAACCAAAGTCGAAGACTTGATAAACAAATATGTATCACACAGAAAAGTCTATAGGATTGAATAAATCTTTCTCCCACCGAAATACCCAAGAGTTTTTGTTCCGTCTTTTGATAAATCAAGGTGAACAAGAATCAATTGATAACCCAAACTTATATTCCCGAAGAAAAGCCTAGTATTATCAATCACCTCACAATAATATTAATCGACGCAGCGAAAGAAGATATTGTGGAATCACAAACGATGAGACGAAGATGTTTGTGATTACTTTTATATCTTGCCTATCGGAGATATCAATCTCAAGTCAATTATTACAATTGTACTCGTATGATAGAAACAACAAGATCAGATCACAATACTACAAGAAAGTAGTATCTGTCTGGCTTCACAATCCCAATGAAGTCTTTAAGTCGTTAACCCGGTTTGAGAAAAGAAAACCAGAGGTTAAAGGAGAATCGACTCTAGCTTACAACTAGTATGACACGTAAGGTGTGGGAATTAGGTTTCCCAGTTGCTGGAGTTCTCCCTTATATAGTCTTCCAAATCAGGGTTTGCAATCAATGTTAGCTTAGTAACAAAACATTCAATATCCATGAAAAACCTGATTAGATTCAAGCTAATATCTTGCAACCGTTGGATCGAAAACTTAGCTTGTTACAAACAAATGAAATGTACTATTTTGGGTTTATGTAACCGTATCCAAACATGAACATTTGTTGCTTCAACAATAGTTAACCAAATGGTTAGCCATAACTAGTTCAAATGACTCAAATGAATTAGTTAGAAAGTTGTTCAATTGTAAGGAAATCTTATGTACTACACAAGACACAATTGAAGCAAAAATGATTTGATTCACTCGAATCGGTTCATGAATTTTATAGCCACGGTTTGCAATTAACATTCCTTAGTCAATATCATGACTTCACAAACAATCAGTTTTAGATATAACCTACTCAAGTTCGTAGACTGGGTTCGCGGACTTAAGTTCCCGGAAAGAGTTTTCAAACTCCAGCAGATATTCTCGGGTCGAGAACTATCGTCAGTTCGCGGACTGAGTTTGCTGAGTGAGTTCTCAAACTCCAGCAGAAATTCTCGGATCAAGAACTTCCGCTAGTTCGCCGACTGAGTTTGCAAATGCAAACTTCCGGTTCTCTTGATCAACAAAGTTCGTAAACTTTGGTTCAAGGAATAAGGACTTACACATATATGTGTTTCCACAACAATGCTTATATCCATCAATGGTTATATAATCTAAACTCTAATTTCAATTATTGAAACATTCTCAGAGGACGTTATATAGTTGTTATTCACAAACCATTTTTCGTCAGAGCAATTTTCAAAGTGATTGAAACATAACATGACTTTCGTCACCAGGTAAAGATGAATTCGGCTAAAGCGAAAGCTTACCAACACATATTTCGATAAATAGATAGGCGAGATAAACTCGGCTCGAAGTAGCAAATGTGTATAATCAAAGTCTATATAGCAAAATGACTTTTGTCTCAAGATAGGAGATAAATAAACTTTTGAGTGATAGATAAGTTCAAGTCTCCATACACCTTTTTGTCGATGAAGTTCCACCAGTTCCTTGAGTAGTTCTTCGTCTTGTATGATGATTCGCCATGGAGTTCTTGAGCTCAACTACACTTTCTATCCTAGTCCGAAACTTAGCTATAGTAGACTAGAAATCAAGACTTATAGTTTTGATCAGTAACATTGACAAACATGCTTGAGATAGCAACGCATGCGAGTTCGACCGAGCAATGCTCTAACAATCTCCCCCTTTGTCAATTTTAGTGACAAAACTATTAATACATATGGAATACAAAAAAGATAAATACATTTTTGAAGCTCCTATTCCACATGTCTAATCTTCAACATTACTCGAAATCTTCGTCACTTCCAAGTAGTCCAATGATCCCTAAGGTTGTAAGTTTAGCATCATCATTGTTGAAAATCCATATCTATAACAATGAGGAAACATAATTCTCGATCATTGTTATACAGTGACATAGTATCATTACACAGTATCAAAGTTCAATTGTATCACAGCTTTGAAAACAATACTATGGTGATATGTATCACTCCCTCTTAGTCAATACTCCATCTCATATGGAAACCACTCCCCCTTACATAATGATCCGAAAACCATTTGTATCTGTAGTGTGAACTACATATTAATTCTCCCCCTTTTTGTCAATAAAATTGGCAAAGGTACAAGAACGGGATCCTAATGAAATTTCCGAAAGAGACATTTCATGACTAAAAGAAAGCATATATCAACTTGTTCTTTAGATGCAATCATAAAGCCGAAGATATATGTATTCATCAAGGACTTTAAAGATACGAGATAACCCCTATAATATTCCACAGCCGCACTCCCCACAAAGATATGGCAATTAAGCGGAAGTTCAAAAGAACTCTCCCCCCATAAAATGTCATTCTCGAAAGAACAACAAGAGCTACCTTAATTTCAAAAGAAAAGAAGGATTTCTTTGGACATAACAAATCACATACTAATATGAATTTGAATCCAAAAATACTCAATTAAATTAACCAAAAGAGAACCCATGATTAATTTAATCCGAAATGCTCAACATAAATAAACTTATGGAGCGACAACTAAATAACCAAACAAGATGATTAAATTAGTTGAAACTGCTCGACATAAAGTACCTCACGGAACAACAACTAAGCTAAAACAATAACTCAGTCGATAGAGATCAACATAAGACAACAACAAAGTATATACACAAAAATTATGGATCGGAGATCGACCTAATATCGTGGAATAATCAAGGACTCATTCTATTTTCTATCACTATTTTCGTAACGACATATAATAGACATAATCCTTGCAAACAAAAGATTTTAACCTATCTTCCATCAATAATTGACATAATAGGCTTAACTTTTGTATTTGTCAAAAGTCTATTCATTCTTTTATCAATACGTGAATATCGACTTAAGAAAGACTTTACTTTTGACAAGGTATGGGATAATCACAGTTCACAGACACAAACACACATATCCCATAAAATATTGCAATATATAAAACCATAAAGATTAATACTGCAATAATCATCTTCCAAAAAATTTTTTAGAATTTAAACAAATAAACCTAAAAACATGAAGATGAGAATGTTGGACATAGCTTATGTGTAATCACAATAATGGCTATTCCAAACTCTAGTTATTCTTCTAAACAAAACAAGAAAATAGAAGATTTACTAGACAATATAGAGCTTTCTCAAGGAATCTACTGAGAATTCCTTCTCATTATTGAAAACCCCATTGATTATGGGATCATTCAATTCCTCCAAATCTTCAGAAATTCAGTTAACTCACTGAGTTCTTTTTTTAGATCACGCATGGTGTTCTTGGTTAGAGACAACATTTCTTCATAGTGAGTTATCTTTTTCAAAGAGGAAGCAATTTGAGATTTTAAATTATTTCTCTTGTTGATGAAATCTTTCACCATGCCTCTAAAATTATTATTAAAATGACAACCAGATAAGAGACAATTAGAGGAGGAACCTTCTCCATTATTTGTAGCCTTCACTTTCTTCACCCTTGAGGAAGAAATTCCTTTACACAGATAAACATTAGCTGCCTCGACTGCATCCCTGCTTGTGGTGTCTCTAGTTACAGGAGCCATGAAACTGTATCTTTTTAGGAAAAAGGAAGTCTACAAATATTTTTATAGATAGACTAATGAACGACTAAACCCTAGAAGAACAAGTGTTTTGTGGTTTAATGATCAAATATCCATATTGTTAGGAAAATATTTTCTTAACAAACATAAATACAATACTTGAGCCAAAAAGGCGCAAAACCTCATTTTCTCAAGTTAAAGATGAGGATGCGAACGTCTCTGAGACTAGACAGTGACGTTGTGAGCCAAATACTCCCCTTGTTTATCACATAGTGATTTACCAAGGTTTGTTATATAAACAGAATTCCTACCTCTTCTGATTCTGGAAGTACTGGTCCGATGAGACCCTTGTTGATTATCCAGATTCATCTTTTGCATGTTCTTTTGCAGTCTGGAAATTATTTTGTTGTTCCTCTTGAGTCTCCAACACGTGCTTTGAACATGATTTGTATTTCCACAAAACGAACAAATCAAGGATCCTTTGTCTTGTTGAAATGCCTTCTGTTTATCACAACTGTCATCCTTTATTTTTCCATGATTAATAGAAACAATATAGTTGACAATGCCTGCAGTCTTGCTTTTAAATCCTAAACCATTTGTATTTCCAAAGGATTTCTGACCAAATAACATTGCTGAGATTTTGTCAGAACTTCTGGATAATCTTTGTAGATCATCCTTGAGAGTATTAGTCTCTTTTTTCTTTAGAACAATGGTTCTGGTGAGTTCATCATTAAGACAGTCTATCTCAAGATCTTTCACCTGGATCAATGATTCTAGTTTCTTCAATGAAGCTTTTAATTGAAGATTTTCTTGAAGAACCTCTCTATTCAAGAACTCGAAAATCTATGTGTCATACTCAGATTCTGAATCAGACTTTGAGTATATGGATGTTTCTGTCGCATGAGATGAGGGTTCATCACATCCATCAGACGTTTTTCAAATCTCTGACACTTAAGGATTTTTCTTTCACATAATTATTAGCAGCAAGAGCTGACAGAAAATGTTTATCACATCTAATGCTTCTTTTTACAAATTCTTTGATCTTTTCTGTTATTAATGGTTTATTGAACCACACACCATTTGAGCAACATTCATCATCCCAAGACAAGTTAGATGTTTCATTTGTGTCGCAAACAGCGTTGATTGCGAAGGTTTGAATAGAATTTTGATCAAGAATTTTTACCTTTCCAAGAGAGGCATTATTGGAAAGGGTGTTGAGGTTATTTCCTCCATCGATGACATACTTCTTAGAAACGTATCTATTGTCTTCAAATATAGTTTCTAATATATCCCAGGCATCTTTAGACTTAGTGCAAGTAGACACATAGTACTGAAGGTCTGGGGTAATGGCATGTCTGATAGCATTTAATCCGTCAGAGTTCTGCAATGCAGCAAGAGATTCTTCAAGACTATAACTACCAACATCCTTAGGTATAGGTACATCGCCTTCTGTATTTACCGGAGGATCATAGTTATTAACGACACGTACCCAGGTTCGAAAATCACGAGCTTGAAGAAAATCACTCATAGCAACTTTCCATCCTGGGTAGTTTGAGCCACCGAAGACTGGTTGTACGTTTATTGAGATAACACCTCTGTCCATAGAGTCAGATCGCGACAAACACAGACTTGTAAGGTCTTGAACGTGTTTGCCTGCTCTGATACTAATTGAAAAAGCAGGGGTACAACAACCACGCCCAATATTTCGCTTAGCAATCTATATGGACAAACTCCAATATACTTTCTAGAGAATCAACTAGACAGTCAGACTCAATCTAGATAAAAAGCATATCAAAGAGTTTATATCTCAATCTCTTGATTTGATCTATACTCCATCAAATTGAAATCTGCGAGTCTTTATCAAATACCAGAGAGATAACTTGGATGGTACCAAAGACCAATATCCAAGTGTCAATCAATTTAAATCAACAACCAAAAGGTCGAATATTCTAATTGATTGAACAACGCACAACCTGTGATATTTCAATTATATAACAAAATATAATGCGGAGTAGAAATAACACAGACACCAGAATTTGGTTAACGAGGAAAGCACAAATGCATAAAAACTCTGGGACCTAGTCCAAATTGAACACACACTGTATTAAGCCGCTATAAACACTAGCCTACTACAAAGTAACTTCGGTCTGGATTGTAGTTGAACCCCAATCAATCTCATACTGATCCAAGGTACAGTTATACTACTACGTCTCTGATCCCAGCAGGATACTAAGCACTTGATTCCCTTAGATGATCTCACCCACAACTAAGAGTTTCTACGACCTAAAGTCGAAGACTTGATAAGCAAATCTGTATCACACAGAAAATTCTATAGGATTGAATAAATATGTCTCCCATAGAAATACCCAAGAGTTTTTGTTCCGTCTTTTGATAAATCAAGGTGAACAGGAACCAATTGATAACCCGGTCTTATATTCCCGAAGAACAACCTAATATTATCAATCACCTCACAACAATCTTAATCGACGCGGCGAGAGAAGATATTGTGGAATCACAAACGATGAGACGAAGATGTTTGTGATTATTTTTATATCTTGCCTATCGGAGATATCAATCTCAAGCCAATTATTACAATTGTACTCGTACGATAGAAACAACAAGATCATATCACGCAACTACAAGAAAGTAGTATCGTTCTGGCTTCACAATCCCAATGAAGTCTTTCAGTCGTTAACCCGGTTTGAGAAAAGAAAACCAGAGGTTAAAGGAGAATCGACTCTAGCTTACAACTAGTATCACACGTAAGGTGTGGGGATTAGGTTTCCCAGTTGATAGATTTCTCCCTTATATAGTCTTTCAAATCAGGGTTTGCAATCAACGTTAGATTAGTAACAAATCATTCAATATTCACCGTTAGATGAAAAACCTGATTAGATTCAAGATAATATCTTTCAACCGTTGGATCGAAAACTTAGCTTGTTACACACAAATGAAATGTACTATTTTGGGTTTATGCAACCGTACCCAAACATGAACATTTGTTGGTTCAACAATAGTTAACCAGATGGTTAGACATATGATCACTTTCATATCAACTATCTTCTTCTTCACCATAACTAGTTCAAATAACTCAAATGAACTAGTTAGAGAGTTGTTCAATTGCAAGGAAATCTTATGTACTACACAAGACACAATTAAATCAAAAACTATTTGATTCACTCGAATCGGTTCATGAACTTTATAGCCACAGTTTGCAATTAGCATTCCTTAGTCAATATAAACATGAGTTCACAAACAATCGTTTTTAGATATAACCTACTCAAGTTCGCAGACTGGGTTCGCGGACTTAAGTTCTCGGAAAGAGTTTTCAAACTCCAACAGATATTCTCGGGTCGAAAACTATCGTCAGTTCGCGGACTGAGTTTGCTGAGTGACTTCTCAAACTGCAGCAGATATTCTCGGATTGAGAACTTCCGCCAGTTCGCGGACTGAGTTTGCAAATGCAAACTTCCGGTTCCTTGATAAACAAAGTTCGTAAACGTTGGTTCAAGGAATAAGGACTTACACATATATGTGTTTCCACAACAATGCTTATATAATCTAAACTCTCATTTAAATCATTAAAACATTCTCAGAGGACGTTATATACTTGTTATTCATAAACCATTTTTCGTCAGAGCAATTTTCAAAGTGATTGAAACATAACATGACTTTCGTCACTGGGTAAAGATGAATTCGGCTAAAGGGAAAGCTTACCAACACATGTTTCGAGAAATAGATAGGCGAGATAAACTCGGCTCGAAATAGAAAATGTGTATAATCAAAGTCTATATAGCAAAACGACTTTTATCTCAAGACAGGAGATAAATATACTTTTGAGTGATAGATAAGTTCAAGTCTCCACATACCTTTTTGTCGATGAAGTTCCACCAGTTCCTTGAGTAGTTTTTCGTCTTGTATGATGATTCGTCATGGAGTTTTTGAGCTCAACTACACTTTATATCCTAGTCCGAGACTTAGCTATAATAGACTAGAAATCAAGACTTATAGTTTTGATCACTAACATTGACAAACATGCTTGAGATAGCAACGCATGCGAGTTCGAACGAGCAATGCTCTAACATAATCATAGTAATGATGATACTCAGGTTTAGTTGAATTTTTTGAATCCTTTTTCTTATGATTAAGGAAAGGATTTTTCCAACATCTGGAACTTGTAACACGAAAGGCAGAGACCTTTTCATCTGTTTACCTGAGTAGTTAACAAGACCCGACTGTTTGTCACGAAAGACAGAGTCGGAATTTTTACCAGTACAAACCTTTTCCTTAATCGGAATTAGTCGTTCCAGCGATTTAAACACGTTTTCAAAAGCCATAAATAGATCTTTGTCAATTGATCCATCACGATAGTATTCCTCAAAAAGATTGATAAGCAGTCTTGAGGGGTTCCATGTCCTTGAGCTTTTATTCACACGTTTCCTACAACAGACATTTTTGAAGGAATCTTTTTTTTTTCCTTTAATTTTTTTTTCCATCTTCTAAGATTTCTAGTGTTTTAGATGATGTGAGATTATCTTGAGTGCTTGAGACAAATAAACTCTGAAAAATATTTGAGGATTTCTGATGTGCGTTACAGAAGCACAAAACAAGTTTCCCAAAGAGATTTCCTATAGGAACAATCCTTAGGATCAAACAAACACAAAGTTATTAGGTTTATCGTGTTTTCCCGCTATGACACTGTTAGAGCGCTGCTCGGTCGAACTCGCAAGCGCTGCTATCTCAAGCTTGTTTTTCAATGTTAGTGATCAAAACTATAAGTCTTGATTTCTAGTCTACTTATAGTGATGTCTCGGACTAGGATATATTGTGTAGTTGAGCATTAGACTTCACGGTGTTCATCAAATGAAGACGAAGAACTACTAAGGAGAGCTTGTGGAACTTCATCAACAAAAGTTATGTGGAGACTAAAACTCATCTATCACTCTATATCCTATATTGAGACAAAAGTCGTATTACTATATGGTTGTCGATTATGCACATTTGAGAATTTAAGATGAGTTTAACTCGCTTACATATTTCTCGGAATATGTGTTGGTAAGCTTTCGCTTCAACCAAGTTCATCTTATATTCTTGACAAAATTCAAAAGATGATCATGTGAAAATCGTCGAGGAACATCTTACATGGTTTTTGTGATACAATCATTTGGTGTAGACTTGGAATGTTTCGTTATGATTATTTCAATAACTTGAAAATTGCTTTGATTCTAATAGTGTGTGAAAACGGCTATTGTCATCCTCTAAGAAAGTTTTAATGATTTAAATAAGAGTTTAGAATACATACCATCATTGGATTATAAACATAGTGTACATTCTTGCATGTATGTGACCCATGACCAGAACTAAAGTATGCATACCCGTATGCGTACTTGAAGTTGTGAAATTCCGTGTACCAAGTACACATACTGGTACGCGTACTTGCGTAACGTATTGGTCCGGGAATTTCTGTTGGGTTTTGGATGTGTACTAAGTATGCATACCCGTTTGCATACTGGCGTACACAAACCCAGACCGGCTACTTAAGTATGTGTACCCGTTTGCATACTTGAGTGGTTAAAGTTCTAAAATCGGTTGGCTCATGAACTAATGCATTTATATATTAAGAAATGCATTCTTTGCAAACCGTGTCTATAATGTTCATGAATTGATTCGAGTGAATCAAACCGATTTTGCTTCAATTGTATTCTTGTATACTTATATGAGAATATAGCAATTCAACAACTCTTTAACTAGTTTCATTTGAGTCATTTAAACTAGTTCTGGCTAAGATAAATACGGTTGATATGAGAGTGTTCATATATCTAACCTTGGTTAACTACGGTTGAGCCAACATGGTGTACACGTTTAGGTATGGTTACTAAACCTAAATGAGGGTACATCTAATTTGTATATAACAAGCTAAGTTTGATCTAACAGTTGAAAGATATTAGCTTGAATATAATCAGGTTTTCATCTAACAGTGAATATTAAATGCTTTGTTACCAAGGTAAATAAGATTGCAAACCCTGATTTTAAAACTATATAAAGGAGAACTCTAGCAACTGGGAAACCTAATCCCCACACTTCATGTGTGATACTAGTTGTATAAGCTAGAGACGATTATCCTTTAAACTTATGTTTTTCACGAAACCCTGTAGGTCAACGACTTAAAGACTTCATTGGGATTGTGAAGCCAGACCCAACTATTTTCTCTGTAGTTGCATGATCTGATCTTGTTGTTTCTATCTTATTTGAGTATTATCTTCTCTAGGATTGGCTCGAGTTTTGACCTCCGATAGGCAAGATAAAAAGTAGTCACAAACATCTTCGTCTCATCGTTTGTGATTCCACAATATCTTATTTCGCTACCATACGATGAAGATTATTGTGAGGTGATTAATATTTCTAGGTTGTTCTTCGGGAATATAAGTCTGGCATATCAATTGGTTCCTGTTCACGTTGATTTATCAAAAGCCGGAACAAAACTCGTAGGTATTTCTGTGGGAGACAGATTTATCTATTCCTATAGACTTTTCTTCGTGAGACATATTTTTTTTTATCAAGTCTTCGACTTTGGGTCGTAACAACTCTTGGTTGTGGGTGAGATCAGCTAAGGGCTTCAAGTGCGTAGTATCCTGCTGGTATCAGAGACGTAAGGAGCGCAACTGTACCTTGAATCAGTGTGAGATTGATTAGTGTTCAACTACAGTCTATTCCAAAGTTCATTGGTAGTAGACTAGTGTCTATAGCGGCTTAATACATTCTGGTGTCCAAATCTGGACTAGGTCCCGGGGTTTTTCTGCATTTGCGGTTTTCCTCGTTAAAAAAATTCTGTTGTCTGTGTTATTTCTTTCTGCATTATATTTTGTTATATAATTGAAATATCACAGGTTGTGCGTTGAATCGATCAATTGGGAAATCCAATCTTTGGTTGTTTATTGAAATTGATTGATCCTTGAACATTGGTTTTTGGTACCGTTCAAGTTATTTTTCTTATATTCAATCGGGCTCGTAAATTCCTATTTGCTGATTGCAGATTGAATTAAGAGATAGAGATATAAAATTCTTTGATATACTTTTCTCTAGATTGAGTTTAATTCTCTAGTTGATTCTCTTGAAATTATATCAGAGTTTGTCTATTCAGATTGCCAAACGAAATATTGGGAGTGGTTGTTAGACCCCCGCTTTTTCTGAAACCAATTGAAAAAGCGGGGGTCTAACAACCACACCGAATACTTCGTTCGGAAATCTGTATGGACTAACACCAATATAATTCCAAGTGAATCAACTAGACAGTCAGACTCAATCAAGGAAATATATCCAGGAGTTATATCTCAATTTCTCAACACAATCGACAGTCGAACAGATAGAGATCTGTGAGCCTGATTGATATGAGAAATAACTTGAACGGTACCAAAGACCAATGTTCAACTGTCAATCAATTTCAATTAACAACCAAAGGTTGGATTTACCAATTGATTGAACTACGCACAACCTGTGATATTTCGATTATATAAACAAATATAATGTGGAAAAGAAATATCACAGACACCAGAAGTTTTTTTTTTAATGAGGAAACCGCAAATGCAGAAAAACCCCGGGACCTAGTCCATATTTGAACACCACAATGTATTAAGCCGCTACAGACACTAGCCTACTACAAGTTAACTTCATACTGGAATGTAGTTGAGCCCTAACCAAGTCTCACACCGATTAAGGTACAGTCGCGTTCCTTACGCCTCTGAATCCCAGCAGGACTCTATGCACTTGATTTCCTTAGCTGATCTCACCCATAACTAAGAGTTGCTACGACCCAAAGTTGAAGACTTTATAAACAAATCTGTCTCCCACAGAAAAGTCTATTGTGATAGATAAATATATCTCCCACAGAAATACCTATGAAGTTTTTGTTCCATATTTTGATAAATCAAGGTGAACAGGAATCAATTGATAATCCGGTCTTATATTCCCGAAGAACAACCTAGAAATATCAGTCACCTCACAATGACTCAACTATATGGTAGTAGAAGAAGTTATTGTGGAATCACAAAGACTGAGACAAAGATATTTGTGATTAGTTTTTATATCTTACCTATCGGAAATAAATATCGAGCCAATCTTAGAGAAGATAGTACTCAATACGTTAGAACAAGTAGGATCAGAACACGCAACTACAGAGAAAATAGTTTGATCTGGCTTTAGAATCCCAATGAAGTCTTTAAGTTGTTAACCTATAATGGTTTTCAGAAAAACCAAGGTTAAAGGAGAATCGACTCTAGTCCGCAACTAGTATCACATAGAAGTGTGGGGATTAGGTTTTCCAGTTGCTAGAGTTCTCCCTTATATAGTCTTCAAATCAGGGTTTGATAGCTTAGAAACAAAACATTCAATATTCACCGTTAGATGAAAAGCTGATTTAAGATTCAAGCTAAGTTTGCTTAAAATCAAAGCAATATCTCTCCACCGTTAGATGGTCTTAGCTTGTTACACACAAATGAAATATACCTTCATTTTGATATGGGTAACCGTACATAAACACGTATATTGAGTTGGCTCAACAATAGTTAACCGAAGTTAGCCATATGAACACTTTTGTATTAACCACATTCATCTAACACATATAGATCAAATGATAATCAAATGAATCTAACTGTGTTACTCATAGAGTTGTTCAATTGTTTATATTCTCATAGAAGTATACAAGACACAATTGAAACAAAATCGGATTTGATTCATGATTGTACAAAGTACTTGTTCAAGAATCAATTCATGAACATTAATCCACGGTTTGAAAAGATTGCATTCCTTAATTTATAAATGTATTTTTTCATGAGTATGGAATCATACTTAACCGATTTTAGAACTTTATCCAACTCAGTTTGCAAACGGGTATGCAAACTTAAGTTCTGGAATATGGTCTTGTCCGACAGTTCGCAAACCGGTATGCATACTGTCGTTCCGGACCTAACTCAGATAGAACTGTTCGCATACTAGTATGCAAACTTGGTTCCCGGACTTTAACAGTTAAAATCGTGCATATACTGGTATGCAAACTTGGTTTCCGGACCTGAATAATACTACAACAGTTTGCATACTGGTATGCATAATGTGATATATCCAGACAATGGTTAATTGTTTTAAACTCCCATTTCAATCATTGAAATATCCTTAGAAGACGACAATAGCTGTCTCACACAAACTATTAACTTATAAGTAATTTTCAAGTGATCGAATGATCAATATGAAACATTCCGAGTCGACATCAAATGACTGTCTCACACAAATCATGTAAGATGCTTCAAGGCGATTTTCACATGATCATTTTTTGAATTATTATTTACCTTCCAACAAATAATTTTTTTCCAAATAAACTCGTCAAGAATAATGATGAACGTAGCTAAAGCAAAAAGCTTCCAATACATATTTCGAGAAAGATAAAGCGAGTTAAACTCAGCTCGAAATATCAAATGTGTATAATGTAAAAGTCAATATAGCTATACGCCTTAGTCTCTTAGGAGATAAAATATAATAGACTTCTGAGTGATAGATAAGTTTTAGTCTCCATAGACCTTTTGTTGATGAAGTTCCTCCAAGCTCTCCTCAGTAGATCTTCGTCTTTAATCGATGAACGCCGTGAAGTCTAAAGCTCACCTACACATTCTATCCTAATCTGAGACATAGCTGTAAGTAGACTAGAAATCAAGACTTATAGTTTCGATCACCTAAAATTTCCAAACAAGATTGAGATAGAAACGCTTGCGAGTTCGACCGAGCACTGCTCTACAGTAATGAACAGTGATAATGGTTCCATTTCACCTAAATCAAATTTAGAATGCTTTTCTAATATTATCTTGAATAAGTCCGAAGTATTTCGAGTTAAAATTAAGTATTATATAAGCATGTCCAAAGACTCGAAAAGAACCCCGTCTAGGAATGATGCAAGTCGTGTGGATATGTTAGCCTCTAAGATGAAACAGGGTTGTGGGTGATTGCTTACTAGCGACAATCACATAAATATGTATCATGAATATACTTAAGGAACTCTTCTTAATATGAAAGGATTCTTCAAAATCTCGTAAAGTTAGGGGAAATGGTTCCCAACAAATACAGAGTCTTAAAGACAAAGTAAGTGTTAGTCTTTCTCGAGCAGAACTGTTAGAGAAAGATCGTAATGATGTACTTGAAAAGGTCTATTTGTTGACAAAGAAACTTACTGAATCTGAAGTCAGGATTAACTCTCAACAAATGAGTTTTGAAGAGAAAGAAGGTACGTATATTTCTTGAGAAAAACACCTTGAGGCTGATCTAACTGGTGCTCTTGATAAAATCAATATGTTGGAAGAAGAAAATTTGAATTTGAAAACTTTTAAGAATAACTCAAGCAAATTAACTTCAATGTTAAAAGCAAGTAAAAATCATCGTGACACATTAGGATTGGGCTATAAGGGAATAGATGCTTCAGATACTAGCAAAGAGGTAAAATGTGTCAAAGCTTGAAATTCTTCTCAACCAGAGGCTTCCACTGATGTCAAAGGTACAACAACTTCAAAAATTGAAGGAAAAGAAGTAAATCTTGTAAATCCCAAGAATCTTGTTCAATCAAACTCTTCGAGTGCAGCTATAAAAGATTTCACCTCTGCTAATGCCAAGAAAACAACGCCTTTAAACAAAGACGGGAAGAAAAAATCTCATCGAGTCCTAAATCAAGTGGATCCAAAAAAAAAAGTAACATTAAAACTCATATTCCTTATGTTACTAAGCATTGGTTTTCTTGTGGAAATCAAGGACACTTGCAATGGGGGTGCAAAGTTCGTAAGATGCAAGATGCACTTTCTTTTGTAACAAACGGATTGGATACATTTCCTCCCCTAAAGAACTCAGGTCACTATTGTCCAAAGTTTAAGCAAAAAAAATATATAATGATAGTTCAAGTTTTGCCTATTGCTCGACAAGGTCATCTCATAGAAGACCCGATTAAGAAAGAGAGATGACTTTGTAAATGCGAAGACAAGATATGATGTTCCAAATTGGAGAAAGGTTGTTTCGCAAAGTATCCAAAAGGGCAACGGTCCTAATGGTATGAAGGAGAAAGCTGCTCCCGCGAAACCATCTATAAATGGGTTCCGAAGTCCTCCATAGCCTAGGAGAGACCAAAAGTTAGTCACAAGAATGAAACTCAATTGATAAATGTTAGTAACAATGTTTATGAGAGTCTTCTTGAAAGACCAAAGAAATACATCATATTTTCTAATGTGTTTTGTACGAATGAACATTATGATAATGACACTCTTCATCACAAGTCAAGGAAGGAAAACAAAAAATGGAACAAGAGAAATCAAGAGGTCAAGAATGATAATTTTGTCTTAGTCACCTGCGGCGAACAAGACAAGGCTCACCTCAACACATCCTAGTTGGCTTGAAATGTGTATGCTCTCCGTTGTGCTCAATCTTATGAAATATGAAGAAGCACATGATCTCTAGATCATTATATGACTGTTTACATCTTCAGAGACATTTTTCTCTTTTTTACTCATATCCTCTGTATCCATAATTGAGCATTTGATATGAAGAGTAAATATGAGTTTATGGTGTTGATATCTACTAGTCATATTCAGCTCTTGTTTAAACGTGTAAACGAGCCAAAAATCACTCAATTCTGACATTGTATGCAAAAGTTATGCCTACAACAATTTTGAGTGTAGATCCGTGTTAGGACCGGCCCCTACCTTGACTAACGATCGGTTCCAGGATAGTTCCTTAAGTCCTTAGAAGGAATGTAAAACTATTTTTCCCATAACTTATTCGTACGAACTCGGAACGGCCTCATTCTATTTGCGTTGACTTTGTCTTCTCATTTTATACAAGATTGAGGTACTTCCAATACTTGATTTTATATTGAATATTTATATATAGTGTATTGCACTTGAGTTCATGAGATAAGCATTTGCGTTTCAGTCTCATTTATTGGCTCACTTTCTTGTGGTTAGTGACTTTTGAGTATAGCCAATCTTTGGATCATACCTTCTGATTGCTATATCAAAATCATAAGAAGTTGTGATGGTATAAATCATATATAAGTCACAATTATGCTATTACCAATTTATGTTTCATAAGTTGTATATTTAGTATACATATGAGTTTCGGTTTTAGTTTTTTACATTGGCACGTAAAAGCTAAGACATTGTCGACCTTTCTCTGGTACAGGTTATCTTGTTTGTTATTCTTTTGTCTTGTAGGAAATAACAACTCACAGGGAGAGAGTTCTATATTGAACTGGTGATTAAATGTCATATCTTTCTGGGGGGAGTGGTTGTGGAAAATCAGGGAAGAATTATTTTGATAATCTTTCCTGATATAAAAAACTCGATTGGTTGGATCTTAGTTTGCCATATCGAAGAGTAAGGTAACGGTTTATTTATGTTTGTTAATTGTTTCATGTTAAGAAAAGCTGATTTAAATGCCTATTCTTGCTTTTGCTTAACGAAAAGTACAGTATAATTG
Source organism: Papaver somniferum (assembly GCF_003573695.1). Taxonomy (NCBI): domain Eukaryota; kingdom Viridiplantae; phylum Streptophyta; class Magnoliopsida; order Ranunculales; family Papaveraceae; genus Papaver; species Papaver somniferum. The sequence goes on along the minus strand of NC_039367.1, from coordinate 9,831,718 downwards.
TCTTGTTTCAGTTGGTCCCGGTTAAGAAAAACTAAGTCAAGTTTGATTTTTGTTTTCGCTTAACGATATAGGAGTTTTAATTGCTTTGGTCCACTTGATTCCTGATAAGAAAAACTAAGTTAATTCTGATCTTAGTTTAGGCTTATCAAAACGAGGTACGATTATTCAAGTCTAATTTGTTCCTTGATAAATAAAACTAGTTATCTAACCTAGTTTTATCTTTTCTAGATGAGGTACAATTATTTATGAATAATTGAAGTAACTAAGTTAATTCTGATCTTAGCTCGACTTATTAAATCAAAGAGATAATTTCTCGGGTAATTGTTTCCTTGATAAGGTACTAAAACAAATTACTTAGGTAGTTTCGGTTTAGTATTGCTTGTCTAAAATGGTATGTTAGACCTTCGTGCTTAACTCTTAGGTTGTATAAGTTCTTATGAACTTGTAAGATCCTTTCGGTTTGCTCTTGTAGTTTTTCATGTCTTTGTCATTTTTGTGACGAAAAGGGGGAGAAATATATCGAGTGTAAGGGTGATTTACAATCACTGAGAAAGGATATATGTGCTGAAAAGTATATATCTAATGAAAGAGTAAATCATAAACTAAGAGGGATAAACATATCATCTTGATGTGTTTTATTTTATACTACAAAAAAGGAATTACAAATACGTTCATATTGAATATCTACCTAGCTTCCCTTTAGGGGGGGAGTAAAGCTTTTGTTACTCAAATGCGTCCACAATAACATTTATTTTTAAACCTATTATAGGGGCTCCAAACATTGGGTTTTGAGGGCTTACAAGATGATAAAATCGGGTTATGAAATAATAATCAACAAAACCCCATATCCAATTATTTTTTGTAATGGCTAAAATACCCTCCATGAATTATAAAATTAAATTTATTATCTTCTCCTTCTCTTTTCATTCATAAATCATGATGAAGATGATGATCCTATACAACCAAAAAAAAAACTAAATATATTATATTCTCCTTTTCTTTTCATTCATAAATCATGATGAAGGTGATTATCATAATTTCATCATGATGAAGATGATGATCATAAAAAATTATAAAAAAAAACTATTATTCTTCATCCCGTCTTCTTCATCTCCATCTCGATGAAGATGACGATCATAAAAAGAAAAAACTAAGAAAACCCATCACTTATTTTTGCTTTTGAAAACCCTCGAATTCGAACCGTAAGCTAACCTACGGTGAGGAAACTTCAATCGAACGAACCGCAAGTCAATCTACGGTTGGGATTATTTAATCGACCAGACCGTAGGTAGAAATTACGATATGAAAGTATGAATTTTTCAAACCATAGAACTTTTGAACCCAGAGTATACCGTTTGGAAGTTGAGAACTCCAAACCGTAGATGACATACGGTTGGGAAATAACACCGTATGGAAAATCAGTTTAACCTACGGTTTGGAAGTATGAATTTTCCAAACCGTATGCAAATTCAGTTAAGCTTACGGTTTGGAATTATGAGTTTTTCAAATCGTAAACAACGCTTACGGTTTGGAATTTTGAACCTACGGTGGGGAATTAAAATTTCAAACTTTTCACATAAGATAACCAACGGTTTGAAAAACAAACCGTACTAAAATTCAGTTAAATCTACGGTTTGGAAGTATGAATTTTCCAAACCGTAAACAACGCCTACTGTTTGGGAATTCATACTTTCAAACTGTAGACAGTTCTAAAACTGTTTTTTCAAAAACTTAATTTGATCGATTCTACCTATTCATGCACTAAAACCAATGAAATAAAATGGTTTTTTTTTTATTTTTACCTTATTGAATTCATTGCGGGTGAATTAAGTGGTGTTAATCGGTAATGAATTATTTTGAGAATTGGCGATTAATCGGATAAATAGGCGATGAAGGTGGCGGGGAGGAAGAAAATGGAAGAGTTAAAAGAGAGGAATGAAAACAAATTAGTGTTAGGTTTTAATATTTAATAGTTCAAGGATATTTTAGTATTTTTTTATGAATTAGGTCCCCCTTATCTTCATTGTAGGATATTTGAATCCAGGATATTTGAATCCATAGGAGCCCTCAAAACTCTTTCCTTGGAGACCCTATAATAGGTTTCTTTATTTTTGAATATGTGCAGGTTATTGTGTTGTTGAAAATTGGAATCAAGCATATGAAGAATGAGTTAAGAGAATGTTATGTAATGTGATATCTTTATCTTTTAATTCGTGTATTCTCCTTATGTAATGGATTTTTGTCAATAAATTGACAAAGGGGAGGATTTTTAGAGCACTTCCCGGTTGAACACACCAAGACTTTGTCATATGTTAGTATCAAAACTCATGAGTCGCTTGATTATATCACTGGGTCAACTTCGTTACGTTAGACTAGGAAGTATGGAAATATTGAGATATACAAGTATTACTTTGAAGACATGAAGATTCCGAAGACATATCGACAACGACGACAACATCATACTTCCAGTTGAGGTTAGTAATACATGACCTAACTTGTTTGCATTTCTATATCCTTAGCTTTCAAGTCGTTTCTGATTGAAAACATAATATGCAAAGTTATATATGTGAAACCCTAGTATAATAAACTTGATCATCATATTGTGATCAAAGTGTCAAGAAACAATCTATGTGTGGTACTCTTCAGTACCCCAATCTGATAGTTCTACTTGACTAAATATGGTTAACTTGTTGTTGATGGTGGTTTTTAGTTCAAGGGTTAAAATCGTAAACCCAGTATTTAATGCGCTGTCATCCTGAAAAGGAACATAAGCCATTTAGAAGCAATGAGTTCTTAAGTCTCTTCGCTCACATATGTATTGAGCAATTCAATATATCGGTATATATGAAATTTACTCAGAATGGTGTGTGCAACAACAATCTCAAAATATTCTGTGAATTTTATCTTCCACCAGCATTATTCACTGATGCATGACTTGCCTAGTATTTTCCTATGCTATGTTCCCAGCCGAACTCTCAATATTGACATGACATGACAATTAAATGTTCACTCTCAGCAGAGTAGCATGAATCTCCCGAAGTGTCAGTATTGAGATCTGCATGGAAGTACTCACACAGGCTGCATCGCTCTCAAACAAAGAGAATTTTGTATCGACGCACTTTTAAGTTAGCTCAATCAAACACGCTTAAATTCCATAGGCAAAATCTAGACTGTTAATAAGTCTCAAAAATGATCACGGCCACACGATTTGGCCGCGCGATTCAGTAAGCCTAGACTACTCCTGCCGAAATTAGGCGATCGTCGTATTGACAAACCGGCGGGCCCACCAGTTCCCTAGTCGATCGAGTCCCATTTAGTACATTCACAAGCTCTTCAAACGTTAACCCAAACATGGGTGATCGCGCTATTTGAGAATAAGCACAAACGAGCTAAGACCGGCAAAAACGGTCTCAAAACCCATCACATCCGTTCAACTTAGCCGGCCTAGTTGGACGGCTTAGATCGCATCTTGAACGATCAAAGAGGTGCTAATGTTTTCACTGGTGGCCCAATTTTCTTCCTGGTCGATCGACTTGCACTACACCATTTTCCTTGATTAGTAACCAGATTTCGCAACAGCTTTAAAGCTGTTGCAAATTTTCTGTTGCGAATTTCAGTTGCGAAAACGTTGCAACAGGTGGATGCTGTTACAAAAGTCGTAACTGCTTTAATCTGTTACAATTCGCAACTGAATTAGGTTGTACGCGTCCTACTCGTGAGTGTAGTTACACACACATTTAAGCTGACTCGATTTCAGACCATGCAGACGTGAAACTGACTCGGGTTTAGCCTTATTATTATCATCGAACATCTATTCTATCTCGTTCCCTTCTCTATTTCTCTTTCTCTCTCGTCCTCATCTCTCCTTCTCTTCTATTATGTCTCTCTTGATTTCATCCCTCTGTTTGACTTTTTATTCTGGGTTTGATTAATTCTAATCTTGTGTGAAATCCCTAAATTTCTAGAGTTTTTGATTTGAGAGATCGTGAAGAGGAACAACGCTTTCCTCGTATAACAAACCATAATTTTTGCATACTGAAATCCTAATTTTATAATTTCATCTATGGAAGTAGAAGGTAATGATCTTAGAACCTTTATCTTTCCATTTTTCCGTTTATTCTATATTATTACTATCGAGTTCTTCAGTACTTGTTCTTCAATTTTTATTCAACATTTTAGCCCGTTTAGATTTCATTGATACTTAAGGATTTTGATGCTTGCAGATGTTTATTGGAAATTTACGGTGTTCCTTATGTTTCATGAGGTTAGTTTGCTGTAATGGAGAGATTTACTAATGACTTTTATGTATATTCTGATTTATTTTATTTTTTAATTTGGGTTTTAGGGGTTTTTTGTTAATGATCAGTTGATGTTGTTTCAGTTTTGCTGGTGGTGACAATGGGTTCTAGGGGTGTTCTGGAGGAGGAGAAGAAGAAGAAGAAGAAGACCGATTCCTGCTAATAAGAACTTTTATTCTCCAATTTTGCAGACCACTACTTGGTAAATTTCTAATAAGACCGATTCATGCTTAAACAGGCTGATGAGAACCCTGATCTTTTCAAGACATGGTAAATTGTCTCACTAAACTCAAATTTGTTAAAGTTGCTAAGTGCTTGATGAATTGTCTCGATGAACTTAAACTTGTTAAAAGTTGGTCTTATTAATGTCTTTCTGGTTTGTATAACATTGTAGAAGCGATAAATCAAGTTATGAATGCAATAGAAAAGTTGGGGGATCAATGCAGTCCTAATCCGCATCCTCAGAGCACTCATCTGGTTGTTCAAATATCCTTTTGCTGAATTTTTTGTACGTGCTTTCTGGATTACAAATTTATAATTGAAGTCGATGCTTACTCCTATTATTTAATCTTGGTTTAAGTATTTATCACCTTTTTATCTACAACATAACAAAACATTTGTTGTTTCATGTTTTCCTTAATCCTTCTTACAGCTTTGGTGGATATTCATACAAATATGAGCATGCTATGCATCTTGGATTGAGAAATGGCATATTCCAGTTGTTATATTGGGATGGTTTATAGACAGTGTCAGAAGGAATGGTGAGTACAATTACTAATATCCACCTAATTTCATTTCACTTCAGTTATTCCTGCCTATCTTTGTGGAAGGGTATACATGTGATATTTTTGTCTGTTTAACAATAAAAGAGTGTATCTTTGCATCTAGGTTGAGTGAATCACTTTACGCTGTTAAAAATGTGATGGAAAATGTTGCGCAATTAGACTTGAATCGAGTAGTTGGATCCAATGGAAGTGAGAAATCCTGTCTCCGTGTTGGGGTGCATGAAGAGTTACCAAACAATCCAGAATAAGCGAGCAACCCCAACTAGAAGCTATTAGGAGTAAAGAATCAGTATTTGCTGGACAGTTCATGTATCTTGATTCAGAACTTTCGGGTGAGATGAAATGTAAGGTTAAGTAATAAACCCCAATCACATTAAGCAACTTTCAGAGTTGAAATTTGAAGTTTTGTTCTCTCAGTATCGTATTAATTTTAATTTTAACTAATTGGGTACTTTGATGCATCAACTAGTGAAGGTTCTAAGTTTGCAGATCACTGGTTTGTTGGATGTGAAGTAGCACATATAGTTTGCGAAGGACCTTCAGTCCAGAGATATTTGGGCCATACTAATAATTTAGTCACTGTAAGTTGTATCCTAGTCTAGTAGAAGTTACTTTAATTTTATTCGGCTGCGGACTGATCTCGAAATGTTTCAACCCTTGTGGATCCTGAAAACAGCCAGGAAAAATCATTGCAGAGACTCGTTCAGTTGTCCACTGACCTAGCAAGCAAGTGACAGCTGTTTGCTTATCAAATTTCCAATCTTGTTAAAATGTTTATGATCTACTTATTACTTATTGTAAATTGATGGATAAGTTGGTTTTATGAATAGTCCACTAACCTGATTCAATATTTTTTTTCTCTGCTGCTCCCACAGGTGGATATATGAATATGAAAGAAGATGTGGCATGTGATGAAGGTTCAACTAAGTTGCAGGATCCAGGTTCTTTGAGGACAATGGAACCATTGGTAAAAGATGATGCACCTGATGGTATGTATTAAAATACTGTTTTTTTTGTTGTAACATTTTCATTGGGTTGTTTAAACTTGGTTTCACATTGTGTAAATTACTTCTGACGGTCAGGTAGTTAACTAATCCTCTACCATATGTTCTTTATCAACAACTAAGGTACATTATCGTTAGCTGCAGGCACAAAATAAACGAAGCAGGCACTGGTAGATCTCATACAGTGGTGATGACTAATGACGGAGCTTTGGCTGGAATAAGCATGGACAATGTGGAACAGGTTCAGCAAGGACTGGTAAGTGCAAGTTTAAGTAGTGACTGAGTTTTACATCTAAAATGTTAACTTTATTGCAAGTATTACGAAAAAGGTTTACTTGACACACCAAAATTAAGGATGATTATTATATGGGGAGCACTCCTGGAATCGACCACATTGTACGTATCTGTAGTTGTACTTTACTTGATTCTCAGGCAGTCGTAACTATCACTGAATACTTCTTTCAATCTTTCTGTTTAGATTGATTCCATGATTCTCAGGCAGTCACGTGTCTGTTGTTTCTGTCAAGTTCTTATTTAATGTTAATTCTCTCCCCTGCAGGGACTGCTGAACCCAAGGCTAAAAGTCATGCACCAAAGAAAGCTGGTGCTAAAGCTTCATACATAAAAAAGAGGAAGTCTAAAGATTCGTCAGAGTCTGCTGAACCCAAGGCTAAAGGTCATGCGCCAAAGGAAGATGGTGCTGAAGGGTGAGTTAGCTTAGTCTACCAGACGGACAACCAATCAGTGGTCTCCTAACTGTGAAGGGGCGGACTTGATAAGAGTGAAAAGGCTTGTGCATTATCTACAGTGAATCAGGTTACTTGATCAGCACTAAGCTTTTTCTAATCATAACTTCTGATGTTTCGGATTTCTAGTCATCTATTGGTATTGTTATTGAACTTACAGGACTTGTGTTGGTGTCAATTCAACATTCAAATATTTTTGTATCATTCTTGAACAAAATTTATGAATAGAATGAATATTTAATGGAATACAATAATCATTGTAAATTGTAAATTGTAAATTTGAATATAATACACAAAGAGTTGACCGGGTCAAAACCATTTTTTTTAATGTTGCGAAAAAATTCGTAACTGCAGCAAACAGTTGCGACCATCTACTTTCGCAACTGTTTGAAATAGTTGCGACATTTCGACGTTGCAACAGTTACAACTGTTGCGACAAAACATTTGCAACGGTAATGTAGCAGTTGCGAAAAACTGCAACATAAAAGAGACAAACTGTTGCAACCCCACTTTGCAACTGCCATATATCGTTGCTAATCACTAAATTTGGTGTAGTGTTGCTCAGGTCAAGTCAATAACGCATCAAATCGTTCGATCAAACTAGGGCGGACGCGGCTGCTTTGAAACCCTAAATTGTGTTTGCGACAATATGTCACTGTCGCAAATCAATCATCACCACCCATCTTCGCCGGTCGAATTGAGTGGCTTGGATCCAATTTTAGATGACCAAGGAGATGTCACCATACTCACTAACGGCTCGCCTTCACACATGGCCGATCGGCCTGTTCAAAGCAGCGCCTGACAGCTTGGTCCGATTGACCAAACTAGGGTTAGCCGCACGGATTTCCAAACCCTAAAATCAACGACAGCAAGTAGCTGCAGCAAAACCATCTCGTCCGTCCAACTTCGCTAGCTTGCTCGGACGGTTAGATGATTGATGGGATGCTGCTATGATCATCGGCCACCCCCCCTTCTGTGAGGAGCGGTCGACCAAGCAGTGGTTCACCCATAGATCTACCAAACGATCACCCAAAGGGCGTCGGTCACGTTCTTCCTTTTAAGAAGATCAACTCGCGAAAGATTGAGACAAGCTCTAAAACAACGATGCTTCATGCACGTCGATTATTTTGAGCTGCTTAAAAACGATGCTTTACATGCATCGAATACATACGATATTTTATATCGGTTTCACAAATAACTTAGTTATTTAACCTAATATCGCCTGGTGCTATTCTTTGCGGAAAGTCCCACGACTTGACCCACTTACTCGAGACATCAAACATGTCACAAACTGGGGGATACTCACCGGGGTATTGGTCTGGCGGTTTACAGCGTGCGGCATGCAACGCTCCCATTACGAGAACGTGTCAGGAAAGGACGGACGGTTAACAACGATGAGAGTAGTGGGTGAAGGTGTGACCACGTGATGATCACCACCTCTTACATAACCCCATTACTCCACTACTTAATCTTCTCCACTTTCTACGAGATCAGGGGTGCGCTCAAGTGACTTGTATAAATAGGTTTTTAACCTATTTCGACAACATGACAAGTGTTATCAACACAAGTATCCAGAAAACACCAAGAACTGATAGCTTACATTCTTCCATCCAGTTCCACATTCTGATACAAGTCATAAACAACCACACCTTCATAATTCAACATTCTGATCTCAAACACCTTCTTCGCTTCCCTCCCTAAGATCAACCCCGTCTCCTTCACTTTGTGACCGAATTGAATCTGGAACGGTCATTTCTTGGTTTAGACCAGAGTCTTACAGATTGATATCTCGAATCTAAAGTACTCCCGTCTTAGATCCAATTCAATCATTAAATTCAATTTAGGTTCAACAACCAATTTTAATTCCGGTGTTCCATTCGCTAAGAAGTTTCACAAAAATTCTTTTTCAAGCAATGCTACTGGAAATGCCTTGGATAGCTGAGCACCAGCAAATCTCCCAGATGAAATGATCAGAAAGCCGCGTGGAGACACAAGAAGACGTGACTACTACCTAGAAGATCACAACGGCTTCTCTCGAAGATCCAGATGGAGAAATTGCCTTTTCTGCAATACCACGTGTTATATGGGCAAACCAGAAATGCCTCAAAGTTATCATTGATATTAACATCGCCAGGATCCACACCGGATAGATAAAGGGAGGATTCGCATAGTCGTTGTTCCAGTATGGAGATAGACGACAACAAATCTCAACAACATTGGAGTACTATAAAGACACCTGCAGAGATCACACAAGAAAAGGTTTATCTCTATTCCACTACTGCTACCAATTTATGGTCATAAGTATCCACTGTCACTTTATCAGCAAAACGTGTAGATCCAGAACATGGCGTAATTCTGAGGATTCGTACATCTACAATAACAAAGGAGGCTTGACACATCTTCAAATCATCATAAATGGGTTCGCCTATTATGTCAACCCGAACAAGAGAAATCCCGGTACATCTTCAGATCTACTGGAGACGACACCTCAAGAGAGCATCCTCAAGAAGATAACGATGCCCGCGTCATCATGTCAAGAGAGAATCCGCATCTTGGGAGAATCACTCTGTCAGACTTAGGAAGAATGTTTCAGCGAAACAACGAACATCCAAATTATTATGTCAAGAGGTCCAGAATTCAGGCACTGGAGGGTCACAATTCAAATGTGACCGAACAACAATTGGTGTAATTATGCATCAATAGGATGGTACATGTCTATCATACTTTGTTGAACTTGCGCTTTCAGACATCCTTTGAACTTCGTGAAGCTGCTAAATGCTTAGCTGCAATAACACCTTCCCTGCTAGAAAAAACCAGGCCTGCCAGGAATAAAGAGCCTCATAATATTCGTGGAAGCATACATCTCACCAACATGCAATATAACCTTCAACCTTCTGTAAGCAGTTTCACTGAAGAAGCAAGAGGAAAACCACCGAGATATAACATCCTGCGCGTCCAAAATCGCCCACTCCAACTCCAGTACCACATGCACGACTTGATAAAACAACGTCCAAGATATTCCATATCTGGCTCGACGTCAACAACATCAATGAGGGATGCTTTCAGAATTTCGTCTCCCGTAGAAGAAGTAGTTGCGTTACCAAAGGAGATTGCACCCGGAACTTAAGAGGTACATATAGACTCTCCATGTCAAGAGCTTCATCATATTTGTAGAACATGTTAGTTAAGTCATTCGCATGAGGGAACTTCCCTACTCCTCAAAGACACGATTCAAAGATGATAAAGGAAAATGAGTGTGGATGGGGACTGCTCAGCACTACCCATCTCAAAGATGCAAGCACGTTATCATTCCAAGATGTCCAAAGACGAGGACATACTCAAGAGAGCAGACGTATTGTCAAAGACCAGCGATATGCATGGACGTCTACGAAACGCAACGTAGACGCAAAGATGGCCTCATGAAAGCTAGCATGACAAAATCTATCAGGTCCAAATCTCAGTGGATACCCGTGGGCAGGGGACTGTCTCCCTCTTTTCCATTCCATGAGGCAACATCAAGGAAGCTATCGACTCCATCATTAGCTTCTCCCTCTAATAACGAGACAAGCTCTACCACTATATGAAGAATGCCAAGTTCGTGCCCGTAGTTATCACACCTCTCCCTTCTAGTCTCTTCTGATCACAACTACTGCCAAGAACCATTATTGCTCGTTTGTTGATACCATCCCAAGCTTCACCATAACAACAACCACTACGGACAAAGGTAATCCGAACTTCTGCATACTTTATTTTCCCATGAAGAAGTAATAGGGTCATGGAGGCGAGATGGCGATATCTTTATTATGATAAACCCACCGACCATACAAGATAGAACCATGTAAATCACTCTTGGGGACTGAGGCTCAACACAGAATCCCTTCACTGTCAAGGACCTTTTCAACCCAGAAGAAACAGTCAACCAAGAAGTCATAACCGTGACAAGGTTACCACTTTTCAAAGATGCAGCGTAAGAGTATCATCACCTCCCTGTTTGGGAGGCGCCTGACCGACAAGCAGTATTTGGTTCAACCATCCATAAGCACTGTTATCAATGGAGAATCGAAGAGGAAAGTCGCGCCTCAGCAAGCCAGACCGACCAAATCATGCCTTCCATAGAACTCATTGACGCCTACCCAGGGCCTGCACGAAGCTGAACACCAACAACCACATCGTCGACAAAGTCAGATTCGGTGTTTCTAGATTTCCAATTTCCTATGGGAGGGGTACATGGGCTGCCAAAAGTTTGGATATAATATAGACCTATCAAGAGCGACTCCCGCCCATTGATCAACAAATGACGAATCCAAAAGATTGTTGCCTTCATCAATTCGTCAACCACCTTACCGGAAAATAAAGTGGAAGTACGTCTTTCATGAGAAAATAAGCTCGGAATAATCACACCTGGGGACTGCCAGCACAGGATGCCTTCACGTCCCTCAACCGATTTATTTCTAATATCAGCATCATCACCGTTGAAGCTTTACGAGCCGCAGAAATTTCTCAACATGAAGACGTACATGTGCATCAAAGAATCCAAAAGTACAAATCGGAGATACTTTCACATATCCATCCACGCATCGAATATGAAGTGTAACTGGGGACTTCTCATCGCATCCCATTCCATACAACCATCCAAGATTCAGAAGACGGTTCAAAAGATATCGCTTGGAACGAAGTCCTTAAAGATTCACGGCACAACGTCCATCCTTCTACAAACCTAGCCGGCACGCCACAAATCTTCAAGAAGCGTGTAGTCTGCAAGGGGAATGTCAAACAAAAGAATATGAGAGCTGAGATTGCAAAATCATGTACACAGGCTCTACTCTAACCTTACCGAGGAGCGCTAAGTCTAAAGTTTCAAGATATTGCGAGATCTTTCTAAGAATTTGGATTTCTTAGTCGGGAGATTTCATTCATTCATCTAACTGGAAACATAAAATCATAAAAGAAGCATGAATGAGGGATTATTATTCGATCAAGCGCTGTCTCTATCCGCATAAAACAAAGACTACTAAACATCAAATAAGTGTCATCAACGTCAGGGCCAATGGCGCCTTCACTAGAGTCCTCTCCAGGATCTTCTTCAACATCCTCTCCGGAAGCCGCTTCAACATCCTCTCGAGCCGCTTCAACATCCTCTCGAGCTGCTTCAACATTTTTTTTTCAGAAATTGCTTCAGCAGCCTTTTAAGGATATTCCTCATGATAGGGCTCGTCCACATCAGAGTCAAGGATTATGACGTCGTTATGAAAAGGGTATTCATGTTTATCCAGGAGTTCATGTTATGCTCTACCCTCCTTCACATTAGCCGGACAACAAACCTTTCATCCCTAGCACTTGTTAGCTGAGATGCTTCATCGCGCCTCCACTTTTCCTCCATGCTAACCGAAGCCAGGAAAGGTTGGACACGGTATGATACTCAGATGTACAAGGGACTTAGAATGCAGTTTTAGATCCCAACCAATCGTATGCCTAATCTACCCGGGGCCAACCGACATCATGCTAGGGGAACGCTTACTTGGACGCCTCTTGAACGTGACATGTTCCAAGGACAGGCCGACCCATCTCTCCTGGTAACATCTAACTTTGTTTCATAGGTTTTACCTTTATTTGTCACCATCTAGTGCTTACTCCGCAATAATGTCACTGTTACGTACTAAGCAGGGGACTTAATGTTGATGGTGGTTTTTAGTTCAAGGGATGAAATCGTAAACCCTGTATTTAATGCGCTGTCATCCTGCAAAGGAACATAAGCCATTTAAAAGAAATGAGTGCTTAAGTCTCTTCGCTCACATATGTATTGAGCAATTCAATATATCTGTATATATGAAATTTACTCAGAATGGTGCGTGCAACAGCAATCCCAAAATATTCTGTGAATTTTATCTTCCACCAACATTATTCACTAATGCATGACTTGCCTAGTATTTTCCTATAATATGTTCCCAGCCGAACTCTCAATATTGACATGACATGACGATTAAATGTTCACTCTCAGCAGAGTAGCGTGAATCTTCCGAAGTGTCAGTATTGAGATCTGCATGGAAGTACTCACACAGGCTGCATCACTCCCTGACAAAGAGAATTTTGTATCGACGCACTTTTAAGTTAGATCGATCGAACACTCTTAAATTCCTTAGGCAAAATCTAGACTGTTAATATCAGTCTCAAAAATGATCACGGCCACACGATTTGGCCGCGCGATTCTGCAAGCTTAGACTACTCCTGGCGGAATTAGGCGATCATCGTATTGACCACCAACGGGCCCACCGGTGCCCTAGTCGATCGAGTCCCATTTAGTTCATTCACAAGCTCTTCAAACGTTAACCCAAACATGGGTGATCGCGCTATTTGAGAATAAGCTCAAACGAGTTAAGACCAGCAAAAACGGTCTCAAAACCCATCACATCCGTCCAACTTAGCCGACCTAGTTGGACGGCTTAGATCGCATCTCGAACGATCAAAGAGGTGCTAATATGTTCACTGGCGGCCCAATTTTCTTCCTGGTCGATCGACTTGCTCAGGTCAAGTCAATAACGCATCAAATCATTCGATCGAACTAGAGCGGACGCGGCTGCTTTGAAACCCTAAATTGTGTTTGCGACAATATGTCACTGTCGCAAATCGATCATCACCACCCATCTTCGCCGGCCGAATCGAGTGGCTTAGATCCAATTTGAGATGAACAAGGAGATGTCACCATACTCACTAACGTCTCGCCTTCACACATGGACGATCGGCCTGTTCAAAGCAGCGCCCGACGCTTTGGTTCGATTGACCAAACTAGGGTTAGCCCCACGGTCTTCCAAACCCTAAAATCAACGACAGCAAGCAGCTGCCGCAAAACCATCTCGTCCGTCCAACTTCGCTAGCTTGGTCGGACGGCTTAGATCAGATATTAGATGATTGATGGGGTGCTGCTATGATCACCGGACACCCCCTTCCGTGAAGAGCGGTCGACCAAGCAGTGGTTCACCCATAGAGCTACCAAACGATCGTCCAAAGGGCGTCGGTCACGTTCTTCCATTTAAGACGATCAACTCGCGACTGATTGAGACAACCTCTAAAACAACGATGCTTCATGCACATCGATTATTTTGAGCTGCTTAAAAGCGATGCTTTACGTGCATCGAATACATACGATATTTTATATCGGTTTCACAAATAACTTAGTTATTTAACCTAATAGCGCCTGGTGCTATTCTTTGCGGAAAGTCCCATGACTTGACCCACTTACTCGAGACATCAAACATGTCACAAACTGGGGGATACTTACTGGGGTATTGGTCTGGCGTTTTACAGCGTGCGGCGTGCAACGCGCCCATTACGAGAACGTGTCAGGAAAGGACGGACGGTTAACAACGATGAGAGTAGTGGGTGAAGGTGTGACCACGTGATGATCACCACCTATTACACAACCCCATTACTCCACTACTTAATCTCCCCCACTTCCTACGAGATCAGGGGTGCGCTCAAATGACTTGTATAAATAAGTTTTTAACCTATTTCGACAACATGACAAGTGTTATCAACACAAGTATCCAGAAAACACCAAGAACTGATATCTTACATTCTGCAAGATAGTTCCACATTCTGATACAAGTCATAAACAACCACACCTTCATAATTCAACATTCTGATCTCAAACACCTTCTTCGCTTCCCTCCCTAAGATCAACCCCTTCTCCTTCACTTTGTGACCGAATTGAATATGGAATGACCATTTCTTGGTTTAGGCCAGAGTCTTACAGATTGATCTCTCGAATCTAAAGTACTCTTATGCAGTGCATTGTTTAGGGTTTGAATTCGTTTCTCATCAATACACCCAAATTTACCAAAAACAACATAACCAGTTTTTACCCTCAAACACTTGTTTAATCCAGATCTTGGAAGATCTAACCTGACAAAGAAGTTTATTGATTTAAACAGAAAATCCTTTGTCAAGCTCAACTAGAATATCTCTAATTAACTTCCTGAGATAGGAGAGGGTGAAGCAACTTAAGATAGTGGACTCTATTTTAGGATTTACGTGCACTGGCTAGATTGGTTGTAGGCGCAGGGATACTGAGAAAACTAGGTAACTAGGGGTAGTTTACTTCGTCTCAATTATACGAAGTTGGTAGTGGTTTTTGTATAACGGCTTAATTAGGAGAGTATTCAAAACTGGACTAGGTCCTGAGGTTTTTCTGCATTTGTGTTTTCCTCGTTAACAAAATCTTGTCGTGTGCTTTTACTTTAATTTTCGCATTATAATTTATTTAAGTTATAATTAAAGTAATTGCACTTGTACGTTAGTCCCAAACACTTGGGTTGATCCCTATAATTTAAGGTTCGGTTTCAAACTTAGATTATATACCAAGTGTATACCTTGTGATTGATATCTTCTTGACACTCCTTGACTATATTAGATCATGCGAGGTATCCGATTTATAGGTTGATATCGAAAAGATTGTGTTGTACTTGGTACCCTAGTCATTTCGCAGACTCATGTAGCTTGATTTCTTAATGCCTTGCACTTCAGTATCCTAATTGCTTTCTAGAGTCGTCCTCTATAACCTAGGTTCTTTTTGATCTGTATTCTAGGTTACGACTTTGAAGACTTCACTTAGGGATTTGTGAAGCCCAGACATATTATCATTTACCTGATAATTCTTGTATCCATATCTTGTTCTTATTGGTACCTTCATCATTTCGGAGAC
The DNA here is from genome assembly GCF_003573695.1 of Papaver somniferum. NCBI lineage: Eukaryota > Viridiplantae > Streptophyta > Magnoliopsida > Ranunculales > Papaveraceae > Papaver > Papaver somniferum. Next base: position 9,816,187 of record NC_039367.1, on the reverse strand, counting down.
TCGTGTAACATGATTTCTTAATACCTTGCACTTCTTTATCCTAATTGCTTTCTAGAGTCGTCCTCTATAACCTAGGTTCTTTGTGATTTGTATTCTAGGTGACGAATTTGAAGAATTCACTTAGGAATTTGTGAAGCCTAGACATATTATCATTTACCTGATAATTGTTGTATCCATATCTTGTTCTTATTGATCTTTGAGGTTCTTGTAATCTCGGATCAGGAACGATATCGGTAGAAGTTGGAAAGTTATACTCGTCTCAGACTTTTTGATTCATCCAAATATATGTCTAAACTTTTCTTTGATTTGTTTGGATTGTACGTGAGAGGTAGTTAAGAATCCAAGCTTCTCAGCTAACACCTTGTTTGTTTATTCCTGACTCATCTGAGTCGTCTGGATCTGAGTCATCTGGATCTGAGTGAAATCACCTGACTTGAGTCAGATCTGACTCAACTGACTCAAAAATATGTGAGTCAGTGGTTTGATCCCATGAGTCAGAGGTATTTTGTTACCTGACTCAAACGGGTCCGAGTCAGAGGTTAGTTCTGAGTCAGAGGTCGAGTCAGATCTGACTCAAAGTAGAAAACAAACAGTCTGACTGCTGACGCGGCGCGAGTCAGGGGTTGACTCAGACCCATATGCCGAGTCAGCTGCAAATAAACAAGGTGTAATTAAATGTAAGTTACCGGATTTGTGAGGTTTGCTGGACTTTATCTACTGCAAACAGATTACCAAATCTAGATTAAAAAATCAAAAGGGAAATAAAATAAGCTTATTTGTTAGAGGAAGATTGGTATCAAAATTCTTCACTGAGGTTAAAGCAACTCTTAGTTTTCTAAGAACGTTCTAAGGGAACCAAGTGCGTAGAATCTTACGAGGTTCAATAGGTATAAGGAAGACGACCGCAGCTGATAGTAAGATTAGTATCTGTAGCGGCTTAATACAGTATGGTGTTTAAAGTTGGACGAGGTCCGAGGATTTTTCTGCATGTGCAGTTTTCCTCGTTAACAAAACTTCTGGTGTCTTGTATTTTTTTTTAATTAATTTTTTATTCTTTATATAATAGGAACTAGTAAGACCACATGTGCGATGCACATGATTGAGTTGGATTTTTTTAACAACACCAAATTTAATAATAATAAAAAATAAATTCTTAAAATAAAAAATTAATATTCATGTTTGTACTCATTATGTAGATAATTCAAAGAGCTTTCCAAATATACTATCCGATGTGTATTTTTAAAGATATCTAAGTTTTAAAATTTTGATTTATTTTTAAAACAATGGCATTCCTATGAATATATAAACATTGATTCAATATACATTTTCAGCCTTGAATACAAATGTACAGTAGTAGTTAATATTTAAGGTCATATTAGTCATATCAGGGTGACACCAAACTATTTTGTCTTTTTGTGACCAACCAAAAAGAAAGCTTCACCAAAAATACATCTTTTTTTATATTATTATTGTTATTATTATTATAAGATAAGATAAGATAAGATAGCACAAATAGTGCGTAGATCAATTTAAAATAGTTTAAATCCTTATTAATTGATATAAAAAACAAGACTCATTCTTTTTGAATTCATATCTTGAAAGATGGATTACAAGTTTCATACTTGTTAGAATTTGGATCCTCTTGTAACATGATTTTTGAGTCCCTGACACTCTTATATCCTAGTTGCTAAGCTAGAGTTGTCCTCTATAACCTAGGTTTCCTCTGAGAAACATATTAGGTTATGATTTTGAAGACTTCACTTAGGGATTCGTGAAGCCCCATCAGACTATCTTTTACCTTATAGTTCGTGTATCCGGATTTTGTTCTTATTGATCTTTGAGGTTTTCTAGTAATCTTATATTAGGAACGAGATAGATATCACAAACTTCTCTTCGTCTCAGACTTTGTGGTTCCTCAAGATAAATATCTAAACTCTTCTTTGATTTTATTGGGTTGTTCTTGAGAGGTGGTTAGTAATCCAAGCTTCTCAGCTGACTGAGTGTAAGTGTTCCGAATTCGTCAGTTTTGCTGGACTTTTTCTACAACAATCAGATTTTCAAACCTAGATTAATATATCAAAAGGGGAAATATGCTTGTTTAGTGTCAGAAGTATTCACCGAGGTTGAAGAAAATCTTAGACTGTAAAGGACGTCAGCTAACAAAATCAAGTGTGTATAATCTTGCGAGGTTCAAGAGGCATAAGGAACACGACTGCATCTAGATTACTTGGAGGGTTACTTCGGTCTCAGTTATATTTTAGTATCAAGTCTGATAGTAGGCTAGTATCTGTAGCGGTTTAATACAGCGTGGTGTTCAAAGATGGACGAGATCCCGAGGTTTTTCTACAGGTGTAGTTTTTCTCGTTAACAAAAACTCTGGTGTCTTGTGTTTTTTCTTTTCGCATTATATTTTTTTTCAATCTCTATATAACAAGAATAATACAAATAGTACGTAATCAAGCTAAATAGTATGTAGTCCTTATTAATTGAAATCAAAAACAAAAGTCTTTCTTCCTGAATTCATATTTTGAAAGATAGATTGCAAGTTTCATACTTATTAGAATTCAGAATTTGGATACGACTAGATTGATCTTGGATATTAATTTTTAAGATCGTCCAAGAACTCTTCTTCGTAATCTGGTTCGCGGACTTTTTGTCTTAATATATTGATTGTACGTGGAAGAGAAAGAGAAAAACTTTATATATATATATATATATATATATATATATATATATATATATACTATTCAAGAGTCTTTACTTTGACCTACTTGTAATTGTATTAGGTTTTTTCCATACAAGTTGCTGAATGAAAAATTTTGTGGTGTACTTGGTACCCTCTCCTTTTCATTCACCACTTTGAAATATTCCCAGTTTTTGTCTCTTTAAAAGGACGTTTTCAAATAGATATTCAGTTATTACTATAATTTTCCAGCCCAGGATATATGTTCTCAGCTTTATCTATGTGAAATATACGGTGAAGATCACTTTTCTGTTCACTTTTCCATTTTTAGTACTCAGTTTCATCGACAATACATGTAACCATTCTGAAATGACGAGGGTACCAAGTACACCACAATCTTTTCGATATCAACCTATAAGTCTGATACCTTGTGTGATCATCTATTGACAAAGAAGTCGAGACAACATAACAACAAGATGATTACTTGATAATTGTTATGGTACAAGACCGATTTACTATAGGATCAATATCAAGTGTAATTTACTTTATTATAACTAAACAATTATAATGCGGAAGCAGAGTAAATGACACCACAAGATAATGTTAGCGAGCAAACTGCAAATGTAGAAAACCTTGGGACCTAGTCCAGTTGTGAATACTCATCAGAATTAAGCCGTTATACAAAGACACCACCAACTTCGTATAATTGACACCAAGTAAACTAGTTGTAGTTAGCTAGTTCCTCAGTATCCCTGGTCCTACAACCAATCTGGCCGACACACATGAATCTTAAGATAGAGTCCACTATCTTAAGTTGTTTCAGTCTCTATGAAGACTTTAAGCACTCAACCCTTTGGATCGTCTTCCAAACAGTAAATGACTAATCCGTTTAGTAACCACTCTTCTATCTCAAGAAATTAATCAGAGATATGTCTTGTTGAGTATGACAAAGGCTTTTTTCTGTTTTAAAATAGATCAAACTCCTTTTTCGGGTTTTAGATCTTCTAAGATCTGGATTAAACAAGTTAATCAGATCAATTAAAACAGAAAAACCAGATTCGGATACTGGAGAGTACTACCAAATGATAGCTTGTTGATCTAAATACGATTAGTCAATAACCAGTCTATCAAAGATAAACCACATCTAATCAGATCCCAGCCGATCAAGCTCGTGCATGAAGTAAATCACGAAGATACAAAACTAATAATAAAAATCTTTTTATCGTCAATCTTCAATAGCCTTCTATACCTGCACAATAACAAACTTGAATCCTGACTTGTGATCGATCAAGCATAGAACAAAGTCTGTTAACAATGGATGATCACAAGTCAATTTTAAACTCTTGATCTAGTTCGAGTGACCTTGTTTCAAAAAAGAAGGTTCTCAAGAATAATCAAACTAGGTGCAAATCAAGAGCTAACTACCGTCAGTTAATCAAATCAATAATCGAAAACTAAAATAACAATATGAATTTAGTTTCCCATCAATGGTACTAGTATACGCTTCTTGATCCTAAATAAGTCTTTAAACTAGCGGACGTAAGAGATTTCACCTAATTAGGTTACTCTTCTCTCTAAGATATATAGTATTACATGAATACTATTAATCGTCTACACCAGAGATAACAAAGATGAAGTTTGTCTGACTCAGAATAAGTTTGTAAGAAGAAAAAACTTCACTATTTATAGACCAGGGTAGTTCGGACACCAAGGAATTTCTTTAACCGAAGATATGCAATACAACACCTAAATTCGGTTTTATCAATTCCAACTAATATCCAATTGGATAACCGAAATCTTAGTGGACAACTCATTATTAGCTATCAATTAATTAATATATATTTCTATGTATTGATTGTCGGGTAAAAGAAAATATATTAATTTCGAAAATCTCAAAAGGATCCTATACTATTTCGGTTTGGGATCTCACTTTGAATATCAAGGAATACCTTTGAACAATTAAAAAATAAGATTTCAGTACATATTCAAATTATGCATTATGTCGACATCTTGAACTTTCCTATTTTTCAAACATGATTTCCAAATTACAGAAACCCTAAAATGTACGTGACTTATAGAAATCGGTTTTGCCTATTGGGACCGGTTTTACCGTGATACGTGAAGCAAGTTAGGATCAGTTACACCTTGACTCCCAATATAGGTAGGGATCGCTTCTACCTTGAATCCCAGCATAAGATAGGATCGGTTCTACCTTGATTCCCTATATAGGTTAGGATCGGTCCATACTTAAGATCATCAATGAAAAACGAGACCATAATATTTTTGATTTTCTTTCGACTATGGAACAAATTCATACGTCTACTTCCTTAAACTTATGTAATTAAACCTTCTTTTCTTGTGAAAGTAAGGTCGCCTTTGTTGTTCCTTCGAGAATGACATTTAATGGGGGAGAGTTCATATTGAACTTGTGCTTAATTTCCAAATCTTTATGGGGAGTGCGGCTGTGGAATTTCAGGGGTTATCTTGTATATTTATTAACTCCTTGATGAATGCATTTAGCTTCGACTTTATGGTTGCATCTAAATAAGTTGATATGGTATTCTCTTTTAGTCATAAAGTATCTATGTGGAAATTTCATGAGGATCCCACTAGTTTTCGTACCTTTGCCAATTTATATTGACAAAAAGGAGGAGAATTAATGTATTGTGATACTACAAATACATATGGTTTACGGATCATTATGTAAGGGGGAGTGGTTTTCATGTTGAGATAAAGTATTGACTAAGGGGGAGCGATGAATATCACCATAGTATTGTTATCAAAATTGTGATACAATTGGACTTTGATGCTGTGTGATAATATTATGACGCTGTATAACAATGATTTGAGAGCATTTTGTTTTCTCATTGTTATAGCTACGGATCTTCAACAACTATGATGATGAACTTACAACCTTTAGGATCATGGAGTACTTGGAAGTGACGAAGATTTCGAGTCGCGTTGAAGACTCCAAGGAGATCAAGCATGTGGATGAGAAGCTACAAGTTTTATCTATTTTGTAATCATATGTATTGATAGTTTTGTCACTAAAATCGACAAAAGGGGAGATTGTTAGAGCATTGCTCGGTCTAACTCGCATGCGTTGCTATCTCAAGCATGTTTGTCAATGTTAGTGATCAAAACTATAAGTATTGATTTCTAGCCTATTTATAGATGTCTCGGACTAGGATATAGATAGTGTAGTTGAGCTTAGATCTCTCGGCGTTCATCTCTTGAAGACGAAGAACTACTAAGGGGAGCTTGTGGAACTTCTTCGATAAAAAGGTATGTGGAGACTTCAACTCATCTATCACTTGGAAATTTTACTTCTACTATCTCCTATATTTAGGCATAAGTTGTGTTACGATATAGTTTTCTCTATACACATTTGAGATTTCAAGCTGAGTATATCTCGCTTACATATTTATCGAAATATGTGTTAGTAAGCTTTCGCTTCGACCAAGTTCATCTTATATCATGAAAAAATTGCCGAGTAACATCTTACATGGTTTGTGTGATACAATCATTTAATGTAGGCTTGGAATGTTTCGACGATGATTATTTCAATATCTTGAAAATTGCTTTGATGCTAATAGTGTATGAAAACGGCTATTGTCATTATAGAAGAATGTTTCAATTATTGAAATAAAGAGTTGAGGATGTAATCATCTTTGGATATAAGCATATATAGTGTGTTCGCACATTAGTGTATAGATCCATAAATCGGGAACCAAGAGTATGCATATGTGTGTATACGAAATTGGTGAAGGAGACAAGATAAGTATGCATACCAGTACGCATACTGGCAGAAGTTTTCGAACCGAAAATATCTGCTGAGTTTAGGAATTATAAACTCCTAAACTAGTCACCTTAAGTATGCGTACCGGTACGCATACTGGCGGAAGTTTTCGAACCGAAAATTTCTGCTGAGTTTGGAAACTTAACAAACTCAAAATCCGGTTGCTTAAGTACGCATACCAGTACACATACTTCAGCTGGTTACTTTGTCAAATCGGTCAGTTCATGAACTTAAACACTTAAATCATAAGGAATGCGATCTTTGCAAACCGTGGTCATAATGTTCATGATTGATTCAAGTGAATCAAACGGATTTGGTTTCGATTGTGTTTTCTATGCAATTGAAAAACTCTCTAACTAGTTTCATTTGAGTCATTTGAACTAGTTATCGTTAAGATGAATAAGGTTGATATGAGAGTGATCATATGGATAACCTCAGTTAACTATTTGTGAACCAACCTGGTGTACATGTTTAGGTACGGTTACATAAACCTAAATGAGGGTACATTTCATTTGTGTGTAACAAGCTAAGTTCGATCTAACGGTTGAAAGATATTAGCTTGGCTGAATTAGGTTTTTCATCTAACGATAAATATTGAATGTTTTGTTACCAAGGTAACTTGGATTGCAAACCCTGATTTGAAAACTATATAAAGGAGAACTCTAGCAAATGGGAAACCTAATCCCCACACCTCTTGTGTGTTACTAGTTGCATAACTAGAGTCGATTCTCCTTTAACCTTAAGTTTCTTCTCGAGACCCTGTAGGTTAATGAATTGAAGACTTCATTGGGATTGTGAAGCCAGACCCAACTATTATCTTTGTAGTTGCCTGATCTGATCTTGCTGTTTCTATTGCGTTGAGTGCAATTAAAATAATTGACTCGAGATTCTATATCTCCGATAGGCAAGATAGAAAAGTAATCACAAACACTTCGTCTCATCATTCGCTAGTCGATTAAGTTTGTTGTGAGGTGATTGATAATTATAGGTTGTTCTTCGGGAATATAAGTCTGGGTTATCAATTGGTTCTTGTTCACCTTGATTTATCAAAAGACGGAACAAAAACTCTTGGGGTATTTCAGTGGGAGACAGATTTATTCAATCCTATAGACTTTTCTATGTGAGACAGATTTGTCTATTAAGTCTTCAACTTTGGGTCACAGCAACTCTTGGTTTTGGGTGAGATCATCTAAGGGAATCAAGTGCATAGTATCCTGTTGGGATCAGAGACGTAAGGAGCGCAACTGTACCTTGAATCAGTGTGAGATTGATTAGGGTTCAACTACAGTCCAGTCCGAAGTTAATTGGTAGTAGGCTAGTGTCTGTAGCGGCTTAATACAGTGTGGTGTTCAATCTGGACTAAGTCCCGGGTTTTTTTTGCATTTGCCGTTTCCTCGTTAACAAAATTCTGGTGTCTGTGTTATTTCTTTTCCGCATTATATTTTGTTATATAATTGAAATATCACAGGTTGTGCGTTAAGATCAATCAATTAGAATATCCAACCTTGGGTTGTTGATTTACATTGATTGACACTTGAACATTGGTCTTTGGTACCTTTCAAGTTACTCCTCTTATTCAATCGGGCTGGCATATTTCTATTTGCTGATTGCGGATTGAATTAAGAGTTAGAGATATTAAACTCTTTGATATACTTTATTCAAGATTAAGTCTAACTGTCTAGTTGATTCTCTAGAAAGTGTATTGGAGTAAGTCCTCTCAGATTGCCAAACGAATTGTTGGGTGTGGTTGTTAGACCCCCGCATTTTCAGTTTACATTCTCATAAAAGTATATAAGACACAATTGAAACAAAATCGTATTTGATTAATGATTGTACAAAGTACTTTTTCAAGAATCAATTCATGAACATTAAGCCACGGTTTGTAAAGATTTCTTTCCTTAATTTATAAGGGTATTCGTTCATGAGTATGAAATCATACTTAACCGATTTTAAAACTTTAACCACTAAGTTTGCAAACGGGTACGCAAATTTAGTTCCAGAATTTGGTCTTATCCAGCAGTTTGCGAATGGGTACGCATATTGCTGTCCCAGATTGTAACTCAGGTAGAACCGTCCGCATACTGGTATGCAAACTTGGTTCCCGGACTTTAACAATTAAAACTGTTCGCATACTGGTATGCAAACTTGGTTTCCGGACCTGAATTATACCACAACCGTTTGCATAATGGCATGCATACTGTGTTATATCCAGATAAAGGTTAATTTTTCTAAACTCCCATTTCAATCAGTGAAACATCCTTAGAAGACGACAATAGCTGTCTCACACAAACTATTAGCTTATAAGTAATTTTCAAGTGATCGAATGATCAATATGAAACATTCCTAGTCGACATCAAATGATTGTCTCGCACAAATCATGTAAGATGTTTCAAGAAAATTCTCACATGATCATCTTTTGACTTATTATTTAGTTTCCAACAAATAAATTGTTTCCAACTAAACTCGTCAAGAATAATGATGAACGTAGCTAAAGCAAAAAGCTTCCAACACATATATCGAGAAATAGATAACCAAGTTAAACTCAGCTCGAAATATCAAATATGTATAATGTAAAAGTCTATATAGTTATACGACTTAGTCTCATTAGGAGATAGAATAAAATAGACTTCTGAGTGATAGATAAGTTTTAGTCTCCATAAACCTTTTGTTGATGACGTTCCTCCAAACTCTCCTCAGTAGATCTTCGTCTTCAATCGATGAACGTCGTGAAGTCTAAAGCTCAACCATACATTCTATCCTAATCCGAGACATAGCTATAAGTAGACTGTAAATCAAGACTTATAGTTTTGATCACCTAAACTTGACAAACAAGCTTGAGATAGCAATGCTTGCGAGTTCGACCGAGCAGTGCTCTAACATAAACGAGTTGAAAACTAACGATATAGAAATGGAAATAAGTGAAATCATGTATTACTAACCTCAATTGGAAGTATGATGTTATCGTCGTTGTTGATACGTCTTCGGAATCTCTAGGTCTTCAAAGTAATACTTGTATGTCTCAATATTTATAGACTTCATAGTCTAACCTAATGAAGTTGACTCTAGTAATCTAATCAGGCGAGTAATGAGTTTTGATACTAAAATCTGACAACCAACCTTGACATACTAACACTTGGTGGGTTCAACCGAACAGTGCTCTAACAAATTCTTATCTTCACCGTTACTGCCAACCAACCACCGTTCATCACTAAGATACCATCAATCTATGTTAATATTCACTACCAATAATATAGAATTTCATCATTTTTAACCAACCACCGAAGGTCTTACCATCAATATCGAGTAACTCTTCCATCAATCAATTACTAATCAAACAACGACAACAACTCTAGTTTAGTTCATTATACTCTAATCCATCTCAAATCTCCTTATTTGTGATAGTTGAGTAGAATCCAACAACATTAAACACTTCTGCGTCATCACTCACAGTAAGTTGCTTCAACTACCATCGGTTTCACAATCGAAAGTCACCATTATAACTCATTGTTAATAGCATCAACCCCCATCATTCTATGAACTCATCCACAAACTCAAGCTCCATCACCTTCTTACTTCTCAAACTGTAGCTGCTAGTCATCATCTTCACCAATCACCCATCATCACTAATAGTAAATGATCACCATCATTTTAATATTTTTCTTTCGCAAGAAGTACATCTTAGAAAACCAAAAATTATGTTTGCTTCTCGAGCTTAATAATTTATTCATTCTTCTTCGAACAGGGTAATCGACAACAATAGTACCAAATTTGGTTTTATGAAAACGATGAGAAGATGGTACTCGTAACACAAATGTAATTGTACAACGTTCTTCCTAACTTGGTTCCATGCATCCTAATTTATAGTTTTGGTTACATGGCAGTTGAATTTCTCACAAAAAACGGTTTGAAAATTTGAAATATCGAGTAAGGAAGAAGATGTTGGCAGCAAAAACTGTTCCATGGGTGCCTTAAACATGAGGCTTCCCTGGGTAAAAACGTCAAGACTCAGTGGTTTCTCTTAGTAAAAACATCTTTTGTAGACTTTTCACTTCTTCTCTTGGTCTCGTGTCCTTCGTCACTTGTAGGACCTCAGTCCCTTGACACTTTAAGAGCCCTTTTTTATTTCTATTCTAAATGTAATAATATGATGAAACTTAAAACGACATCTACGATGTAGAGGCGGAAAATACAAATTGAACCCATAGGCAGCGGTGGGAAATACAATATCTAATATTCTTAATAAACTAACCAAAGACGATATTTTGGAACTTTTAGGTATCAAATACGAAATAATTAAATTAAAGTAAAACTAAATAATTTTAATATAAATAATATAATATGGTCGGTAATTATGGTTTACGGATTCCGCCATTGTGTCAACTAAATAGCAGAAATCAAATCATACATTTTAACTATGTCTGTTCCAAGTTCTATATGGCGACACCTATGGAATGTATAACTTCTCAAATATTACTAGTACCCATTAGCATAACTCATCAAAGAAGTCCCAAATATGAATTATCAAACAATAAACAAATAGTGTGCTGAAGCTGATTAAACGAATTTAAGATTATGTTTATGTTTTACACAAAAAGATGAAGCAACAACATAAATTCTATATAAAATCGATGGACAAAATTAGAAAAAACATAACTTTAATTTATGAAAATCAATGGTCAAATATTCATTTTGTTATGGCTTATTGCAAAATCACGGTTCTTGTGTAAAGCCCTAACTATAAAAACTAGCATATCAACATGGATTTCTAAAACTCATAAAAATAATAATAAAAAATTGAAAAACTAAAAATTATTTATATATCTCCCATGAGACAATTCGCATTTTCTCCTCCTCCTCCTACTAATTGACTCATCTCCAAAGCCTTCACGACAAACAACCCTCCCCTCTTTCTTTGGTCATCACCCGAAAGAGATGGTAGTTCAAAACTCCACCCAGAAAAACCCAAATTCCCTTCTTTCTATTGATCTTAGGTTAAAAACCTCATCTCCCCTTTGATCAGCACACTTTCAGTCTACCCTCACCGTAAATACGGTCCAGATAATGCTCCATCTGTTTTAAAAAGGTAGACTTGTTTGGTTTTGCACAAGAATTAAGAAAACCAATCATTTGAACAATTCCAGTTCTATGTTTTTTCCTAATATATCCTCGAGAAAAAAAGTGATCTCCTTTATATTTTAAAGAGAAAACAGGAGAGAGAAATGATCCACAAATTTGTTAGAATGAGAGATGTGGTCCTCTATATGGGCAACATAGTATTCCTAGAACATTTGACTTTCCTTTTACGGAAACAAATTAGTTATCGTGTATGAAATTCATATAAGAGCATCTCCAATAGCGGGAGTTAAAAATCCTACATGAAAATTTTATTAAGACCCTTATTTACGAGGGTTTTCATATATAGTAAATATAGGACCTCATAACTAATAAACTATCTTCAATAATAGAGACGTTTGACCCTTAAAAAATCTCATGTGATGAAATCTCAACCGATTTAATTGTATTTTAATTAATTATAAAAAATAAAAAATATGACATGGAGGTCATTCCGAAGGTCTGGATAAGACTTTCTTTAAAACCTTCAAAATTTATATTTCACCACTCTTGTTTTATAGGATATATTGTTGGAGATAAATTTAGTTAAAATGAAGGTTTAAAATCCTATGTGTCATCAAAAAATAAATCTTCCACCTTCTATTGGAGATGCTCTAAGAATGCAAACTCTACTCGGATAGTCATCGACCTTTCCCATATTTGATGTGAAATGGCTCATGATGCTCAGAATCTATCAAATTCAATCGCACGAATAAATTAGAAGATGGATATGGAGATAATGAAGTGTGTACATATTGGGTAAGGTGAATGGTGTTTTCCAAGAACGCGCGATTGGGGGATACTAAAACTAATTAGGGGATATAAATTACTTCCCCCAACCAATAGTATTTGTTAAGGGGTGTTTTTTGGGGGCAAAAGTACGAAACTACCCTTTAAAACAATAAAAGCTAAATCAATTCGAAACATTTCTCACTCCCTTTCAAATTCCCTTCTCCTTCTCTGCCGGCTCCTCACTTTCATTTTTTTTTCTTTTTTTACATTCGATAGGGATGAAGACCATGCCGGTACTGAATGCCGGCATGGTTATTTAGGATGAAGACCATGCCGATACTGAGTTCCGGCATGGTTATTCAGGATGAATACCATGTCGATACTTGCTATTTCAGACAAATTTTTTTTGTATGTTTTTGTCCTCAAACCGGCATGGTTCATATGGGAATCGACCATGCCGGTACCACTACCGGCATACTCGATAATAATTTTACCATTCCGGCACTGAGTTTTTCAGGCATAACAATGGCGGATTCAATGAAAAAAAATATAAAATTTCAATACATTAATATCTATACATGGGTAATTGGAGTACTTGTATGTTCAGCTTGTTTACTTTCCTGGGTTGATTCTTCACCTATCATAAATATCTTGATTTAATGTTGTTGCATCAAAAAATTCAACGTTAATGATTTATACTAATCATCATCAAACGAACCTATTAACTTAACTAAGTATAATTAACCATTAAACATGATTAGTGAGAGGTAGATTAGGAATTAGTTAAAATACATGGATAAGGGGTGACCTTGTTTTACTATTTAAATCCCATTTTTTTTTTCTTTTTCCTCTATCCTCCAATTAGTTTTAGTATCCCCCAATTGCGCGTTCTTTTCCAAAGTATATATATGAATATTAATGCGAGGGTGACTCCTAATAGATTGAACTCCGCTCTCATTTTTCTTAATAATTCTATAGTCAACGATGCAGTCGATTTTATTTATTTATGCTAAAATTTAGATTATTTTATATTGATTTTGTTTATAAAAAAGAAGTTAGTTTAGTTATTAAGATTCGTACAAAACCTTGGTTTGTAGCCTAACAACATGCTGAGCTCCAACACCTTATTTTATGACTTTTTTTTTCATTTTCATTTTAAAGCAAAATAAAATACTAGTGGGATTTGATCTTTTCTTTTTTCTGAGAAACAAAAATATTCGATCAATTAAAATAACCAAATTATTAGGATTACAAGATGTTTCAGAAACAGAAATGCAATATATTTCATCAGACTGTTCAACTAACAAAGATCTCCTAATAATTTCTAGAATTTACACCCACGTTTGTCGAGAAAAACTAGAAGCAGTCTAGCTGTCAGGATTTCTTAAGAAATCACTGACAACCGCGGAATAACGGATCTTGAGATATTATGATGAATAATAAGTAAACCAAGCACGAGCAACTATAATAATACGAGAAAGATAAATCAACTCACAAGACACAAGATTTATAGTGGTTCGACCAATACATACAACTTGTATATATTGTCTACGTCCACTTTGAGACGCACCAACTCAAATCCACTATGAAGAAAAACGATTACAACGTCGTGTGAATCCCATCAAACCCTTGGTTACACCGCAACAATTACCCGAGAGGATAACCTTGTCTCTTGTTCCTCACCAATATACTCTCACAACGAAACTCTAGCTTTAACCCTAAAATCTATACAAGAAATCTCTCACCGATTTCTTAATCGTTTTTTACACAATACAATTCTACAAGGCCTAATTACCTATTTATATAGGTTATAAACTTGGCCACCAAGAATTATAACCGGTTTAGGAAACTCCTTTCATAAAATATCACGGCTAACTTTAGGAAATAATTAATTAGTCTTCAATTAACTAACAATCTCCCACTTTGAAGACTCATTGATTGTTTTCAATTCTTTTTTTCTTCAACTTTGGATTGATGGTGCTAAAACATCTTCATGTAAGTGCGGATCTCCTCCCAGATCCTCATTCTGAAAGACCAACTAAAGCCTTGCAGAGCTTTAGCTTGTCTGATGTAACTCCCTTGTTTAACATATCCGCCGAATTCTTCGAACCAAGAATCTTCTCGAGCTTCAACTTTCCTTCTTCTAAGAGATTCCGACTGAAATGGTAACAGATATCTGTATGCTTCTTCCTAGCATGATAGGTTGAGTTCTTGGCTAAATGTATAACGCTTTGACTGTCGCTAAACAGAACACTATCTCGTTGTTCTTTTCCCAACCCATCTAAAAAACCGTGTAACCAAATCATCTCCTTGCTCGCTTCTGTTACTGCTACGTACTCCACTTTCGTAGTAGACAATGTTACCAACTTCTGTAATTGTGAGTTCCAACTCACTGCAGCTGACCCCATAGTATAAACATAACCGGTCGTACTTCACCTTTTATCTACATCACCTGCGAAGTCTACATCCACATAACCCCTCAAGATAGAACCACCTCATCCGTAACACAATGGTACGTTTGTGTTACCTCTCAAATACCTGAGAATCCACTTCACAGCTTCCCAATGTTGTTTTACTGGGTTGCTTGCATATCTACTCACTACTTCCACTGCACGTGCAATATCTGGTCTCGTGCACACCATAACATACATTAGACTTCCAATAGCTGATGAATATGGTACGTTAGAAATGTACTCCTTTTCTTCATTTCTCTTCGCACACTGCATACTTGAAAGACGAATTTGACTTCCAAGTGGAGAACTAACTGGTTTAGCATTCTCCATATTGAACCTTTTCAACACTCGTTCAATATATTCAGCCTGACTAAGCATAAGTACACCCTTAGCTTTGTCTCTTATGATCCTTATACCAAGAATCTGCTTTGCTTCACCAAGATCTTTCATAGCAAACTCACTTGCTAATTTTTTTTTCAAATTCTTGTAGAGATGTTCCGGCAACCAACATATCATCCACATACAGTAATAATATGATGTAGTCAGAACCGCATCCTATGAAGTAACAACAATGATCTGCATTACACCGTGAGTAACCACCTCTATGCATGAAGTTATCAAACTTCTTGTACCACTGTCTCGGGGCTTGTTTTAAACCATACAAACTCTTCTTTAGCTTGCACACCATCTCTTCCTTGCCTTTTACTATGAATCCTTCTGGCTGCTTCATGTAAATTTCTTCATCTAGGTCACCTTGAAGAAAAGCTGTCTTTACATCCAACTGTTCAAGGTAAAGATCTTCAGAAGCCACTAGACTTAACACTACTCGAACAGTAGTCATCTTTACAACTGGAGAAAATATCTCGTTGTGATCAACACCAGGTTTCTGCTGGAAACCTTTCACAACCAACCTCGCCTTGTAGCGAATTTCTCCATTTGCTTCAGATTTCATCCGATAAACCCACTTGTTATGCAACACCTTCTTACTTCTTGGTAATTTTGCTAACACCCATGTGCCATTCTCATCAAGTGAATTCATCTCATCCTCCATAGAAAGTTTTCACTTGCCTGAATCATCAGCCGCTAGTGCTTCTTTAATATCTTCAGGTTCACCTCCATCCGTAAGTAATAGATAATTCAGAGCATACCTTGGGTTTGGTTTTGGAGTACTTGACGATCTTCGTACTTCTTGTGGAACTGTAGGAGTAACTCTCACTGCAGCAGAAGTCCCTTCTTGTACTTCTCCGCCATCAGCAACGTCGTTCTCTTCTTGTACCACACTTTTTCCAGAAACATCATCAATATCGATATACAACTCCTTATCGACGTTGCTTGATCTGACATCTTCAACTTGTGTATTATTCCTGTCCTTATACATCTCATTCTCATTAAAAGTGACGTATCTACTTCTAATAACTTTGTGACCCTCGTAGTCCCAAAGTTTATACCCAAAAGCGTCATTTCCATAACCAAGAAATATACACTTCTTTGCTTGAGCACCTATCTTAGACCTCTCACCGGGACTAAGATGAACATAACCAACACAACCAAAAACTTTTCAAATATGAAAGATTTACCTTTTTTCCGGTCCAAACCTCCCCTGGTATCTTCATATATAATGGACTACTAGGTGTCCTAATGATTAGATAAGCAGCCGTCTCTATTGCATGTTCCCAGAAGGTATCGGTCAAACCAGACTGCAACCTCATGCACCTAGCACGTGCATTGAATGTCCAATTCATACGTTCTACTACTCCATTTTCCTGTGGCGTCCTTGGAACTTTCCTCTCCAAACGAATTCCATTTGTAGCACATAACTGTAAGAATTCTGTTTTGTCATACTCACCACCGTTGTCTGACCTTAGACACTTCAACTTCATACCAGTTTCTGTTTCAACCAAAACTTTACACTTCTTAAACACTTCATACACCTCGAACTTATTCTTCATGAAGTAAAGCCACACCTTCCTTGAGTGATTATCAATAAAGGTGACATAATATTGGAACCCTCACTGAGATGCAACATTAATTGGTCCCCATACATCCGTGTGAACCAAATCAAGTTTTGCACTTCTCAAGTCTCTTCCTCCTGTGCTGAAACTAACCCGTTTTTGTTTTCCAAGAACACAGTCTTCACAAAAACTCATATCAACAGACTTCACCTTTGGTAGATATCCTCCTGAATATAAAATCTTCATGTTCTTCTCACTCATGTGCCCTAATCTTCTATACCATAAGTTAGTGTCTTCACCACTACTAGCTGCTGCTAAAGTAGTTCCATCTGAAGTCCGGTATAGAGTACCGACTCTAACTCCACGAGCTAATACCATAGCTCCTTTCTTCACTTTCCAATTGTGTTTCGTAAGCACAACCTCACAGTCATTATCACAAACTTGGCCCACAGACACCAAGTTCTTCTACAAATTTGGAACGTGTCGTACATCCTTCAATTTCCATGTCGAACCGTTGACTTTCAAGATCACATCACCCAAACCAATGATGTCGCATGCTTCACCGTCACCTAAGAATACTTGTCCATAGTATCCTTCTTTATAAGAGATCATTATACTCTTATCACCCGTTGCATGAAAAGAAGCTCCTGAGTCTATAATCCAAGACCCATCTTGCTTGTCCTCAAAGAGTAGTAGAAATCTTCCGTAATCACCTTCTTGTTATCAACAAGGACCTTCACCGGTTCCGCAGCTGCAACTACTTTGACCTCTTCTTGATTACCTTTGTTTCCACCATTATTAGCACCTTTATTTTCCGGACAATCGCGCTTGAAGCGTCCTACTTTCTTACACGCCCAACACTCAATAACACATCTAGTCCGGGATTGAGATCTCCTCTTAGACTTTCTTCTAGACTTCCATATGGATTTGTTGTTGTTGTTCCTATTTGAACTCCTGCCTCTATCTTCTTACCGCAAACTTAAGGCCAAGCTTGAAGTACTAGAACCGTAACCTTGTTCTATTCTTCTATCCTCTTCAGCGATCAACCTTTGCTGCACATCATCAAGCTTCAACTTCTCGCTCCCTGCGGAATTGCTAATGGTTGTCCTTGCAGTCTCCCAACTCTTTGGTAATGACGACAACAACCGTAAAGCTTGAACTTCATCATCAAAAGTAATACTAACTTTTGAAAGCTGAGAAATAATCGATTTAAACTTCCCAAGATGTGCTGAAATCGCTTCTCCTTCTTGCATCTTCAGATTAAATAGTTGTTCACACAACATAATCTTCCCCGAGGCTGATGACTTTTGATACAACTTTTCAAGTTTATCCATAAGATTATTCATACTAGTTTCCTCTTGTACGTTATTGTAGACTTCCTCCGTTAGACATCTACGAATCACGGCTACACAGCGATCAAGAGTTGTCCATTCATCGTCTTTGCGTGCTTCCTTTTTCACAACTCCACCCAATGGATCAGCAATGTCTTTCTCATATAGGTAGTCTTCCATCTGAGACTTCCAAAATGCAAAGTTCTTCCCATTAAAAATTTTAACCCTAGATACCGTACTTTCGTTATTATCACCCATAACTCCCACTCTAATCGTACTACGATAAACTCTAAAGCTCTAACTCGAACTCTGATACCAGTTGTCAGGATTTTCTTAGGGAATCACTGACAACCGCGGAATAACGGATCTTGAGATATTATGATGAATAATAAGTAAACCAAGCACAAGCAACTATAATTATACGAGAAAGGTAAATCAACTCACAAGACACAAGATTTATAGTGGTTCGACCAATACATACAACTTGTATATATTGTCTACGTCCACTTTGAGCCGCACCAACTCAAATCCACTATGAAGAAAAACGATTACAACGTCGTGTGAATCCCAGCAAATCCTTGGTTACACCGCAACAATTACCCGAAACGATAACCTTGTCTCTTGTTCCTCACCAATATGCTCTCGCAACGAAACCCTAGCTTTAGCCCTAAAAGCTATACAAGAAATCTCTCACCGATTTCTTAATCGTTTTCTACACAATACAATTCTACAAGGCCTAATTACCTATTTATATAGGTTACAAACTTGGCCACCAAGAATTATAACCGGTTTAGGAAACCTCTTTCCTAAAATATCATGGCTAACTTTAGGAAATAATTAGCTAGTCTTCGATTAACTAACACTAGCCTCCTTCGCGAGAAAATAGTGGGATTTTATCTCAATCACTCTGATTCATCTGACTGCGACAGTAAGATAATAATATTAAGACCAACTTAGAGAAACCTATAAATCCCATAACTAAAAACAAAAAGTGACGAGGTTGCGCAGTTGCAAAACAACTTCATAACCCAAACCATGTATTGTTAAAGGGGAAACATATTTGACATGACTACAAGAAATCATGATGAGTACATGTGAACATGTTATAACGACGGCTAGACAGACGACTTAATATTCCACCATTTTTACTACTAGTGTGCATATTCAATCAACATATACCTATTTAAGTAGTACATGATACAGCCAAGCTATGTAAAAGGAGGGTATGGTTTGACCTATCTAATGCGGAACGAATGAACTCAAGAGAGTGAAAATGAACTCAAACATCAATTAAACTTTGTATTCCTGTGCAAATTTAGTCTTCTATTTTGCTGGTAGTTTTGCTTTTTCATCGACAAATAAAAAGGCTTATATAGCTTGAAAACACAGTTTTCTAAAATACCTATTTTTAATAATTATATCAAAGTTTTTCTTTTAATTTTTTTTTAAAACATGCATTTTATTAAGTTAGACTGAGATTACACGTGGAAATAACATTCCCACGTGTACTATGCAGTGTATTACTTTATCGTAACATAGTTTTTTTCTCCTTCTTTTTAATCGAATTGTATAATACAATTTTTTGCAATAACTTTTTGATTAATAATTTCATCACTCAATAAATTGGATTCATATGATCCTCTTCTCTATCATGTTTTCATATTTTCTCCACTAGTTCGTGCTTTTGTTCATTTTCAAGTATGATTTTGAGAAAAATTCATAACAAATCAAAGTAGGCATGATTAATTACAAAATCTAGGAACGCTTAAAAAACAGGGCTGAATTGGGGGTCCCTGGAAAAATCATTGGAGACCCTAGCTACATGACAAAAAAGGTCATGAAATAGTAATTGGGAGTTACCCCTTATCACACTTTTTTTAAAATGGCTAAACTATCCCCAAATCATTAGTGTTAATTGAATGTTAATTAATTGTTAATTAGTTTAATTAGATTAAAATCAGATTTAGGGATAAAATTTTGATAAAAAAAATTGTGTTTTTGTGTTGTGGAGAGGAAGAAATTGAGTTTTGGGGGGAAAATTTAGGGTTATTTGAAACGAGTGATTCCAGTGGTGGAATCCTATTGCTCAAAATGAAGGAACCAATCCTCAAAATGAAGAACCCGAAGCTCAAAACAATCAGGTAAACTTCCCATACTCTTCAAATTGTATGAATGATGCTCCAAGTGGTCGATTCATGTACTCTATGCAACTACTCAGAGTGAGTGTCGTTAAGTTGATAGGGTAATAAACGAATGACTCTAAGAAGTCGTCAATTACTTGACACAACCTTTGACGACTCAAACCTGCAACTTTTGCAGGTTATGAAAAATCGTCAACCAAGTGTGATATAATTGACGACTCCGGCTAGTTAGGTCACACAGAGTCGTTAACTTAATATGTTTAGAACCCAACGACCCTATCACTATTTGGGACAGAGAGGTTGTTCTGCATAAGACAGAGTAGTTCGTATTTAAAAAGGGTCGTCGAGAAGAATCGTTAATGATTTAGAAATTCCTGGACGACACTATTCTAGGGCAGAAAACCAGGTTTAGGGTCGTTATCTACTACATCCTAGTGGTTAACGATTTTTCATCACTTCAACATGCATATCAAAAATCGTTAAGCAATACAAAACCGTGGTTAATGACCCTGGAACTGTAACTGCAATTTGGCAATTGAAAACCTAATTTTTCAATCAACAAATCAAATTAAACACAACCTCAACTTAGATTAGGGGATTTTAGTTCACTTACGACGATGAATAGGTGAGAATTTTTTTTCCTTAGAAGTTGTTAATGAAATGGGAGACAGTGGGAGGGAAGGAGCGGAGGAGAAGAAGAATGGGAGGAGGATAAGTTTTGATTGAAATGAAGATTGGGGGCCGAAGTTAGTGGTTAATGAGATTTTTAGGGTAGTTATTAGAGAAGGCTAAATTGGTATTTTCACCAACATTTTGAAAGCCCTCCATCTTTTATGGGGTGGATATAAATTGGATGAGGCCCCTAATTATTTTCCATGGTCCCCAATTCAGCCTTGTTAAAAATATACAATAAGATTAAATGTTGGTTTGTTGCCAGTTGCCTCCAAGTTTTAGAAATCTAGTTGACAAAGTGACAGCTAAGATAATATCCCACCCAACCGTCTTGCCAACTCAGCGACACTCTAAATCTCATCATCCGACCACGTGACATACACAAAACAAAGTTATTTGGTTTGTACATGCACGGTAGAGTACGGACATAACGTGGATTACGAGCTGATTGGATGTCGTACTGTCGTTTGTGTGGATAAATCTTCTCACTCAAATTTAATTGAAACCTAGAAATCTCAGCCGCACATATATGAGATATCTTCGTTGAAATTCTGACATTGCAGTAAATAAATAAAATGTGTCACTCCAGAAAACTGTAGACTGATTGAGAAGAATTTACAGAGACTCTTTCTCGCTGTCTGATTGTTTGATTAAGATGGAATTCATAACTCACCACCTACTATCAGAAAAACCCTTGTTGGTGGTGTGGGTCCTCCTCTCTCCTTGGTCTTCCATCCATTTGCAGCTAGCTGCACAAACTGGTTTTCTTACAATATTCCCTATTATTATTATTCACAGAAGTTTCAAGGGAGAGAAAGGAGAAAGAATACTAGGAGTTAGCTTTTCCATCAATGGTGGAAAAAGCAGCTGTTGATTATATATATATATAGGCTGACAAGTTCGAGGATGCATGTGCATAGATAGAGATACATCACGAACTATACCGTTCGTGACGAAAATTGCTTGGACTTGATCTTGGGGTATTAATAGGAAATGATGCTTCTTGAGAAAATTCAGCCATTGGGTTAGTACACTTTATTGTTTGATTAGATGGGTAAAACATTGATTTTATCTTTTTTCCATGGCTGCTTGTTTGGATGGAATTCTGAATGATTGTTTGTTTATGTGTTTTCATGAAGAAATTTGATTGTGTTTTAGTTTGGGACTAGTGGTTTAGCAGTGCTTGTTTAGATTGTAAATAATTGAGTAACTGCATTGGTTGTGTAATTCTGAAATCTGTACAATGTCTAAATAATGATTTAGTCAAATGCTTTAGGAATGTATTCTCAAGCGTTTTTTGGTCTAAATTTAGTTGTTAGCTCTACTGCAGTCGAGGGGTGATAGTTATGATTGACATCCTTTATGTCAACCATGGTATGTTGATTGTTTATACATAGTTTAGATGGAATTGAATGGATCAGTGTTATGAAAGATCCTCTTTGTGTTTAGTAAGATTTATGAGCCATAATTTAATGTCAGAGATAAAATGGAGGAGTAATATGTTTTACCTGAACTTCTCTTAAATTTTTTGTTTGCGGCAGGATAAGGGGATTTCTAATTTTCAGACACAGTTGTTTCAATCACTTAAAACACGTGCAGAAGTCGAAAAGTTATTGATGTAAATGATACTTTTAAGGTACTATAATTTGATTTTTTAAGCTGAAAGACAGAAAGAGTGTTAATTGATTGGAAAAGAGTCGCGTGCTTGGTTGACGTAAATTTTAAGACAAGTGTTTGAACTTTGAATTTGCCAAAGATTATAAAGTAGATGGGGTGCTAGACTATTTTACAGAAGACAAAACTATGGACCAAATAGCTGAGAAGAAATTTCCACTTGACGCAAAAGATTACAAGCTGTACGAGGAAGTCGGCGATGGTGTTAGTGCTACTGTGTACAGAGCTCTCTGCGTTCCACTTAATGAAGTAGTTGCTATTAAGGTTCTGGACTTGGAAAAGTGCAACAATGATTTGGTATGTTTCTTTATGTAATTTGAGTAATCAAAATTCTATCATATTCTTTGGTCTTACTTATAATTAGGTGTATGATTAACGGTTTGGAATTTGTATTCCGTCCTCTTTACAACCTTCAACTTGGATCCCCTTATGTGGAATGCATGCACATAATCAGCATTTTAGAACGGCTACATTTTGAACTAGCCATATTATTCCTGTTCTCGACTGCTTGAAAGTTGTAAACCATGTTGAGAATTCAATTTTCCAGTTAACATTCTGAAAATAATGCAGTGTGGATTGCTGGAGTGTTAGTCATAACTTTCTCTTTCTATTTTCTGAAATTTTCAGGATGGTATCCGCCGTGAGGTACAAACCATGACTATGATTAGCCATCCGAATGTATTACAAGCACATTGCTCATTCTCAGCTGGCCATCACCTTTGGGTTGTGATGCCCTACATGGCTGGGGGTTCTTGCCTAGGCATAATGAAGTCCGCATTTTCAGAGGGCCTTGAAGAGCCAGTTATAGCAGCAGTTTTGCGTGAGGTTCTTAAAGCGCTTATTTATCTCCATTTTCAAGGGCACATCCATCGAGATGTTAAGGTATCACATTATGATGCCTGTATCATAGCTTATTTTCGAGGCTAATGGGTAATGGCCCTTATTAAAACATTATCTGAAAGCTGATGGTGGCCACGTGGTGGGCTTTATTAAGAATCTACGTCAATATGATTATCCACTTTCTTCCTTTCTGCAATTTCATTTAGTTCATATTCACAATAACATTTGGTTCCCTGACGTTTTGCAGTCCGGAAATATCTTGGTCGATACTAATGGTGCAGTCAAGTTAGCAGACTTTGGTGTATCCGCATGTATGTTTGATTCTGGGGATAGACAGCGTTCAAGAAACACGTTCGTCGGAACTCCCTGCTGGTAGTGTTTGATGGTCATGAACTAAATCTCAGTTTACAGAGAAAATTAGCATTACCATAATTGAACCAAAAGAAATAGTTCAGCACATGGCTTCTTTGACCTGTATAGATGACACAGTGAAACTCCCTATAGTTCAAACTAAGATTAAGCAGTGTATGTTGGGGACTTGACGAAACTTTAGCGAATGTGCGTGTACTAACCTGGTAGACCGTACATCTAAGAAGAAAAGATGAGCTTTTACGTTAGATTTACATTACAGTAAAAATTATTTGCTATTGAAATCCGGTTCTCTGCCTACATACCTTTCTAGTTGATTATTTAACAATCTAGCTTAGAAATTTATGTTACTTATCACTTACTTTTTAACTGTGTCTTGCAACAGGATGGCCCCTGAAATTATGCAGCAATTGCATGGATATGACTTCAAGTAAGTCCATGACGTCCCATCTATTGCTTTTTGTCTAATTTTAAATGTATGGAATTTTTGTAGATCTAATCTATGTTTTTAAGATTGGTTTTGTTTAATCAGGGCGGACATATGGTCATTCGGAATAACAGCTTTAGAACTGGCTCATGGACATGCCCCTTTTTCAAAGTATCCACCAATGAAGGTGAATTTGTTATAAGTTCCATGGAATTTCAGCACTTATCTGTATCGGAACTGTTGCTTTCACTGGAATACAATACCATATAATTCTTTTCATTTGTTTTTCCAGGTTTTGCTGATGACCTTACAAAATGCACCTCCAGGTCTTGACTATGAAAGGGACAAAAGGTTTTCAAAGGTTTGTCTGTGTGCCATTCATTGCCCTATGAACATTTTCTATTGAGTACACTGCTATGACAGTGCTTTTTTGTTATAGTCTTTTAAGGAAATGGTAGCTGCGTGCTTGGTAAAGGATCCAAAAAAGCGTCCATCTTCAGAGAAGCTTTTGAAGCACAGTTTCTTTAAAAGTACACGAGCAAATGAATATGTTTCTAAAACCATTCTTCGTGATCTTCCTCCGCTGGGTGATCGCTATAGGACACTGAAGGTCAGCCTCATTTTAAGATGTTTGGTTAATCTTATTTTGGAGCTTAGTGGTGGCATATATTTTGCAATTCAGCTTCTGATATTGTTGTCTTCTTTCAGGAAAAAGAGGCCGAGCTTCTTCTGCAAAATAAAGATATGTATGGGGATAAAGAACAACTGTCACAGGTAAAATAATGGTTATACACTATCGTATTTTTCTTCGTTACTTCTAGGATTTCTTAGTATTTGTTATCTAAAATTGTTTGCACGATGACTAAAAATCGTTGTTATGTATTTTTTTTCACGGTTAGCTAATGGACCATGTTCAGTGTATTGTCATGCCTCCCCTTAAGAGTTTGAGCTTTTAGAGTTAGTCGATACAAACAGTGCTGTATATAGTCTCCCTGAACCTTTTTTCAACACCTCTCTCAAACATAGAATCTAACCAGATGCATATTCTTGGAAATCACTGCAAGATGATAATCAAAAGATAAGATGCGTTTGTATTTACCTCCGTTTGATTAATCTCGGGTTTAGTAGTTTTAAGATCCATGCCAATTTGTTTCCTCCTCACTGTTTCCAGTAATTAAAAGAAGAAAGTAGCCACCAAATTTTTTATGCGCCTTCATACGTAGTCCAAGAAGGCAAAAACCATTCCTGGTAACAGTGTAGACCCATCGAATTCCAAATCAGAAAGATTTGCAAGCCCGTGTTGCATACAAATTAACACAGGAGCATGTTGAACACACAACGTCCGATTTATGGGGCCTTTTTGTCATGTGGAAGCCTGTATTATCACTTTTGGTTGGTGGTTTAAGGTGAAAATCTGCAGAGCTCTTGAAAACTAACACCCAAAGTCTGGTGCCAAACCATAGTGCTAGAGAACGAACTCTACTCAATACACTGGCACTCTTGGATAGGATTAAAGTGCAAGTGTCAACAATCACCTTTGTCCATGCGAGTGGAATAGAAGTGTAATTCTTACTTCATCATAATAGATTGTTTTCAGAAGCAGTAAGCTCCACAACCAACTTATTTGAATAGTGTACATGCTGATGATCTCCTTTATCAATTCTTCACATTTGCTTGCATTGATATTAATGTGATCAAAGACATGGTAGGTACATATCAAAATGATCTGTCACATACTTATAGACAGCTTAGAATTATGTACTTCGGAGTTTAGTAAAATGCGATTAGTGTACTGAAGATCTGAAAGTCTTGCAGAAAGAGTACATGCGAGGGATCAGTGCGTGGAATTTCAATCTGGACGATCTGAAAAATCAAGCTGCCCTTGTAAGATATTTATGTCTCTAGTAGGAGGTCTATATAGTCCACTCATACGAAATGCGTCAAAATGATGGTAGATGAAACCCTCACCTTTCTTTTAATCCCTTCAAGGATGCCTTTTGCTTGTGCAGATCCAGGATTATGTTGAAACATCAAACTCTGAAGATCTAGATGCCTGTAACAAGCAGGACACTGAATATGTAGGTTTCCCCCCTAAAGAAGCATTTTAGTGCTGTCCCTTGACTGTTTTTGATAGTTCTGCCATTGACATTTATGTTTCAGGATGAATTAAATGAACAGAATCTGGAGGATTCATTTTCTTCATTTCCTATTCGTCCTTTACAAGCACTTAAGTATGCTGCATCCCTCCCTCCCTCCCTCGTGCGTATATATATGTAATTAAGAAATGAAAAATTATAGTTCCTGCAACTACATTTACTTTACGCAGGGGTCTTTTTGATGTTGGTGAAGATGATATCAACGCCAACCTCAACTCTAAAGACGGTAAAGAATCAAATCCTGAACCACAATTGCAGATGCAACTGTCACCAACAGCTGAAGAGCAGGAAACTAAATTAACTGATGACGAGAGTTCAGTAGGAGGTTGCTCTTTCCGAAAATTTGTTATTTCTGGTCAACGTAGGCAAGTCTACAGTGGTTCACTTGTTCCGGACAATGTTATCCCCCATTCAAGAAGAGTAAATCACAATGGGGACAGGTAATAATACTGTAACATTCATTTTAGGCTCTAAAGGTCTCTGTTTGCATTTATCATATGTATATGCATATCAACTTTATTTTTGTTGACTTCTTGACTCATTCTTTAAGATTTTTTTTGACAATATAATTCATAGTTCAGTTCAGTTCATTTTTTTTCTTTTTAATTTGCAGTTTGAGATATTTTCCTGTTGTGTTTTATAGTGAACAATTTCAATCAATTCAAGATAGAAACTATAGTGGTTCACTGTCTTATCGTAACAAAAGAGATGCCAAAAGCCAAATATTTGGTATGTCACCTAAATTCTTTGATTTAAGGCTACTTAATTTCTTTTCACTAGAAGTCTTGTACCCACTACTACGTATGATATGCAGGTGAGGATACAATGGATGGGACAATAGTTGAGCAGAAAGGACGCTTCAAGATCACATCAGCAGAGCTTAATCCGATGGTGAAGTGCACAATACCTCTCAGTTTCAAGCTAATACATGTGTTTTATGCCGATTGACATGCTGATCCTTATATTTGTGATTGTATTTTTCTTGGGCATGGGTTTGCTAACATCAACATTTAATGCTGAATCAGGATGCTCATACAAATTGCTTACAAAACCAGTTTCCAACAGCTACCAATGTTACTCCTGCATCAGTTCTTCCAATGTTGCATTATATTTTGCAAACAAACGCAATCCAGAGAGTAACCTCTCTCCCTCTCTGTCTCCCTCTCTCTGTCTCTCTCTGCCATTCCTAATATGGTTATGCTGGAACTTTGACAGGAACAAATACTTAAATTGATCCAGTATCTAGGGCAAACTCCTGGTAATGTCCATCATGATTTAGTGTTTGAGCTTCCAATAATATATCATTTTCCCCTATCATATATGTTAAACGAAATAAAGTACTAATTATGTTGGGTTGGCTCTAGTTACAGGTAGTCACGTGGGGTATCCTGATGCATTTGCTAATGCAAGTTTGGTACAGGTATTGAAATCGATTTTCCAGGAATGCACTGAATATTAAGTTATCAAGAAGCCTATGTCTGTGATCTTACATCTGTCAATGGTGCAGTCATTTGCGGTTCCTGCAAAGGAGAGAGAACTACAAACTCAAGTGGTTCACCTGCAGCAAACGTATGGCAATGGAACTTTTACATTTTTAATCATTTGTAACACGTTTAGTCATTGAATTCCCTAAGACCAATATTTTTTATTATCATGTGTCATTGTCAGCATTGAAAGTTATGTTGAGGAACTGCAAAGATTGAAGATGAGAAATGCTCAGGTGTGCATGTTTTCATTATTTTCATGAACTAAAGGACTTAATATTATACACTTGCGACAAAGGTTAAGTTCTATCTATTTATAGACCGCAAACACCCAGCTACGGGCTACCCACCTCTCTCCCCCTCTCTCTGAACTTTTGTAACGTCTATATCCTAACATATCGACTTGCCTTTTATTTTGCAGTTAGAGAGACACTTCAAGGCATACAAGGGAGGGGAGAAAATACCGGAGGAGATTGAGTTATGAGTTGATCATCATCATGTCTTACCAGAGAAAGGCTCTTAATGAGAGATGGAAGTATATCAAACAGGAAGGGCAGAAACTACTCCAGGACATTGAGAGAAGTCGTGAGTTCGATCATCATGTCACATCGATTTATCAGAGAACTAAGCGACAGATGAAAGCATAGCAGTAACAAGAGCTATAATTGCGTGTATTTGGTTGTAAAGCAATTTATATGTTTTGATGTACAAATACTTATTGCAGAATATTCCGTGAGCAATTGGCCAACCCAATTTTGAAATTCGTATCCTGAAAAAAGACTCATTACTCATAGTATAATATACCTATACGATACGATATTTGTTGCTGTAACATCACTCCAAATGCAATCATGAAATCACCACCACATCTTTCTTCTGCAATATATTTCCTCTCTCACTTTCACCTGTGTTGGTTTTTATTAGGGGACCGATCCTAAACTCGTCATAAGCCTATGGATAGAACTCAATTCGAAAACCGGTTGACTAGATGAGAGAACCCATTGATTTATAAACTACCAATTAAGCCCCATCTAACCAATGTGGGACTAGGATCCCAACATCCCACCACGCTTCCAGACCCAACGTCCTCGTTGGCCCACTCTATCGACACTGACCCGAAGGTAGCCCTTTCTCTTATGGCGGCTTCATTCCCCTATCAGTATTCAATGCGGGTGACAAATACGCCCATACATAGGTGCCCCAACACTTTAATCTAGCCTATAGGTCACCCCTTCCGTGGAGCGGGCATGAGTCGTGGTGGTTGGCTCTGATACCAAATGTTAGGGTACCGACCCTAAACTCGTCATAAGTCCATGGGTAGAACTCAACTCGAAAACCGGTTGACTAGATGAGGGAACCTATTGACTTGTAAACTACCAATTAAACCCTATCTAACTAATGTGGGACTAGGATCCCAACAGTTTTGAAAGTCGTCTAGGATTTGGGAACGGCGACAAGACAAAGGAATGGAATTTTATTTGTCGAAATCTTGATTTGCCAAACCTGCTATTCTCGAACAAGACTTGCTCTTTGACAACTTTTTATATATGGTGATGTCATTATAGTAAACTGGTAAGGTTATATTGTAAGGTTTATAAGCTTTTATATACATGTTACAAGGTAATGTCTGGTTATATTTATATGGTCCCCACACACCTAAGCCCAAGGCCTTGCAATGTTTCTATTGTGCGATCCAATAATAATATTTCATGTGTAGTGCTTCACAGATAGTATTTCGAATATAATTATTCAGATGTAGTTTTTTCCTTGATGATCATTGTGTCTAAGTTAATTGCCTCATTAAACCTCGCCAGGAAAACTAAGAGGAACAAAACCTAAACTAAAGAAAAAGAGTAAAATATTAATGAATCTTAGAACAGAGTTGACCACATATGTGCTGCCTCGTTAAAACCATGACAAGAATAATCAGTGGGGCAAAAACCTTGGCGAAGGAAAAAAAAGAAGAGTACAACGCGATAAGTCCATATGTATGCCTTTGCAGAATATCCACACATATCATCTTTTTTATATTTTAAAGATAATTGATGAAAACCTAGTATTGACGCAAAATAATAATAGTATTAATAATACTAGTTGACCTGTGCTGAAAATTATAGCGATGGGATCAATGTTTCGTTGTGCTGAAAAACTATCGTGTTTCATTTCTTTGATCTCAATATTGTTCAGCAATATTGATGCGATTTTCAACATTTAACATATACCTAGTTTAGTTATCGTTGTCTCGATAAAGACCTTGTCGAGTAACAAAAACCATGTGGGAAAAATTAATCTCGATCGAAGGAACAAAGAGTACAACTTCACACTTCGAAGTAAAATATGTCGACATCACATCCTTGGATCCTTCACCCGATGTCAGCATCTTTACCTGATTCCATTTAGGGGAATGTCCAGGCAATTCCTTTATTCATTTACTTTTCGAAAATCAATACAGGGAGTGACTTAGTTGTTAGAGCATTGCTCTGTTGAACCCATCATGCATTGGTATGTCAAATTTGGTTGTCATATTTTATCTCCAAAACTTGAGACTGCTTGGTTTGGTTACTAGAATCAACTTTTTCAGGTTAAACTAGGAACAATAGAAATGTTAAGACTCGCTAGTGTTACTGTGAGGAACCTGAAGACGTATCAGCATCAACGAACACATCGCCTTTCCCTTCGAGGTTAGTAACGCCGACTTGACTTGTTTCATATCTATCTACGGTTCTTTCAAGTCGTCTAAATAGAAAACATAACATACAAATTTATTTTATATATCTCTATTATTAGTGACTTGATCATTTCATTATGATCAAAGTGTCAAGAAAGAATATACTAGTTGTTTTATACAACTTTGGTATATTGGGGTTACAAAGTATAGTTTACCTATTTGGACTTCATAGATTCGACATAACACTATTTGGTAATTCGTTATTAATTAGTGTGATGAACTTTCGTGTTGATTCCGTACCTCAAAGCCATGTTGAATTACATAATTTAAGGATGTAGACTTTTGCGAAACTTGTTTCGTAGTTAAAAATGATTCAAAGGCTATAAGGATCGATCCTAGGATCTCGATTAGGATTGATCTAAGGATCCATGTTAGGACCGATCTAAGGATTACTACTAGGACCGATCATAAAACCCTGATAGAACCATTTATTTATTAACCAGGTTTCCGTTTTCGGCTTGTCTATTACTTTAGGGTTTGTGTAGATACCAGAAATATATTTATTTAATATGGAAAGTTCAAGATGTCGACATCTCTATATTGAGATCGGTAGAGCGGTCACGAAATACAAATTAGTCCTTTACTATTTAGGAATACGATCCAAAGGAATTGAGTGCTAGAAGTTTTCAGTGTGGGTGAAACAACTTAAGATGGTGAACTCTATCTTAGGATTCGCGTGCATTGACCAAATTGGTAGTAGGCGCAGGATATAGATACTGAAGGAACTGAGTAAATTAGAGTTAGTTTTCTTGGTCTCAACTATACGAAGTTGGTAGTAGTCTTTTTTATAGCGGCTTAATTTTGCGGTTTCCTCGTTAATAAACCTAGTTGTGTGCTTTTACTTTACTTTACTTTACGCATTATAATTATTGTTTTAGTTATAATAAAATAATTGCAATGTATGTTAATCAAATACTGCCTCAACATTCATCATAGTATTGACGGCTCCACTACCTCAACACATCGTGTTCTCGGCACCATCGCCTCAACAGCCACTTTAGTGTTCTGACGCATTGCTCCCCCAGAAGTTATCGTGATTCATGCTCTTCAGACGATGTTTTTATCGTCCCTCTCAACCGAGCATTGCTCCTTGGACGACTACTTGACATCACTACGCTGAGAGTATCAAGGCAAGTCAACTAAAGAGCATCTGGTAAAAAAATCGCGACTAAGTTAAATAACTTGTTTTGCTCCTATTTATAAAATCACCATCTAGTGCTTACCACACAATAATTTTACTGTTCCGTGTTAAGCATGTGACTTAATGTTGATGGTGGATTTTTGATAAAGGGTAAAATAATCATTTTAGGTGAATTTTCAGACCAGGGGTACAATAGTAATTTTATACATCAAGGGAAAAATGGTCATTTTATAATTCGAAGTGAAAAGTCATATGCATCCAGTTTTGGACCAGGGGAAAAACTGTCGTTTTATCAAAATTTGACCTAAAAGGGAATAACGGTATTTTAGGATTTTCCCCACAATACTTGATTGTCAAAATGTTTTAGTGCTACGTTCCATGGATGAACTCCTAAAGCTTACCTAACATCCATGTTCAGTCTCAGCTGAACAATATGGGTTCACTGAAGTATCTGATCAAGCTCTGCATGAGGGACCTGATTAAAAGCATCACAACTATATTAAGAAGACCAGGTAGTTGCCATGCTAGATGATAAGTGCTTAATTCTTACATATTGATTACTCAAATTTATATTTATTAGTTCTTTATTTTGTACATACTAATAATTTTATTTGATTTTGCAGAATTTAATAAATAAATTTCTGTTGCACTAAATCTCGGTACTTTGCCCGTAAAATGGATGAATATTTAAATGCCTCGGGTGAGCAGTTGGAATTGGAGTTAATTCTCAAAATAGCAACATATCTTTTGGGGTCCACTAGTATTGACATCATATAATGAGAATAATTCACATATTTGGAAAATATAATTTGTCTTGACTACAAGATTCAGAGGATTAATATAATATCTCTCACCCAGGGAAAGAAAAATGAGGCAATCTTTTATTCAAGGAAAGAAATAAAATCATTAGTTGGAAATCTATATATTTTCCATATTACATATTTTGTATTTCATTTATTTTGTAAATATACAATACTAATTAAATGTGAAGATTGTGGAAAGATTTCAGAGACTTGGGTATAAAAAGAGGTCAAAGACACATGAAGAAGGGAGTTGAATTTTTCTAGTTCACCAGAGCAAGTAGTTTAGGGTTTATTTTATTCGTTCTTTGTAATAATGGAGAGCTAACCCTCTTCACTGGGGTTGAAGATGAAGTCAATTATATCATGTAAGAGGTTCGTGTATTTTTTATAATAAATATTCTTTTTGGGGTTTAACTGATTTAATTAATTTCTCTTCATTAACGGCTTTGTTCTTTAAGCGTCTTGAATAGTCATCGGATATTGATATTTTATAAGCGAAGGAAATTATACCATTTTGGTACAACGAAAGTTTTGATATGTTTTAACGGTTATATATCCGGAGACATGAGATTGAGTTCGATATTGTCTTGAGTTATATTATGAATATATATAGACATTGCTTTGAGTGTTTGACATAATTAATAGGTGGATTCCGAAACTCCGATTTTATTTACTTTGTATATTTTTTTTATCTTATTAGTTTTATTTCAAATTTCTCAATTCATATTATTTTTTTAACAAAATTGATTGTAAATTTAAAGTAGCACTTATTTAGTCCTAGTGGGACCCGTCTTTTGTATACTATCTCATCGATAGTTGTGCACTTGCGGTTTACATATTTTTGTCCCATCAAGTTTTTGATTCAGTTGTGCACTTGCGGTTTACATATTTTTGTCCCATCAAGTTTTTGATTCCAACCGCTCACCCGAATCATATCCATTTATAAGATAGTGTAAATGAACCTCAAATGATCTTGAAGAAGACACCTGAAGGAGACGTGTTAAAGTTTACGGGCATCCAACTCAAAATCAATTGGCAACAAGTGGAGTAGCTCCACACCTTATATTATGGACCACTGTATGATTACCCTGCCTTCTTGGGTCTTACTGGGTTTCGCGTCTCATACAGGGCTTGACTCTGATACCATATTATGATACGGGCATCCAACTCAAAACCAATTGGCAATGAGTGGAGTGGCCCTTCCATACTATATTTAAGTTAATTATGTAATTACTAGCAATGTGGGACTATTGTCCTTCCACACGTCCCCTCACGTGTAAGGCACGTGCACCTACGTACGTCATTCGGTCACAAAGGCAAAAATCGGGCTTAGCTCTGATACCATGTTAAAGTCTGCAGGCATCCAACTCAAAACCATTTGGCAACAAGTGGAGTAGCTCCACACCTTATATTATGGACCACTGTATGGTTATCCTGCCTTCTTGGGTCTTACTGGGTCTCACGTCTCATACAGGGCTTGGCTCTGATACCATATTATGATACGGGCATCCAACTCAAAACCAATTGACAATGAGTGGAGTGGCCCTTCCATATTATATTTAAGTTAATTATGTAATTACTAGCAATGTGGGACTAATAATCTTAACACGCCCCCTCACGTGTAGTCTCGTTGGGTCTAACATGTGGACAATTAAATTGGGTGAGGCGCGGTCAATGACTCAACACAAATAGTCTGCTCTGATACCATGTTAGAATACGAGCATCCAACTCAAAACCAATTGGCAATGAATGGAGTGACCCTTCCATATTATATTTAAGTTAATTATGTAATTACTAGCAATGTGGGACTAATAATCTTAACATGTTAGAATACGGGCATCCAACTCAAAAGCAATTGTCAATGAGGGAAGTGGTCCTTCCATATTATATTTAAGTTAATTATGTAATTACTAGCAATGTGGGACTAATAATCTTAACATGTTAGAATACGGGTACCCAACTCAAAACTAATTGACAATGAGTGAAATGGTCCTTCCATATTATATTTAAGTTAATGTGATACGGAAGGACATTGAAAGAGATTCATTGGTAAAAGAACACCTGCAAATTCCAGCAAAACATCATCAGAGTCAGCAATACCAATACTGAGGTTGCGAGCACAAGCTACAAAATCTCTTTATATCAGGACCCTCGTCCAATCAAGGCATCCTCCTCCTGCAGAGTATGTAGAGTGGGGACTACACCACGCTGTCTGCTCCGCGCCGACAACATCCATCTGTTGTTAAAGACATGTTATACTAAACTGGAATTTGTGACTATCATTGACCACAAGGAAGCCACAACCATATCAATCATTGGTATTTACGATGACGATATCCTCAAGATACTCTTGCTAACACCAGTATCCATGTATTTCTTTACACATTGACCACAAGCATCAACCTTCATTCTCAGATGCTTGCTTTACCTGTTCCACACCGAGGAAATCACCCACTCAAATCCTTCAAGCATTACTTATGTTCTTGTTGTATATCTTCTTCACCAACGACTGCTACTAGTGGGGATGGGAAGGATATTTGGACAACAACGAAGGCCGACTCTTTCAATATCTGTAGTATGTGCTCTTGTGGTGCAGTCGAAAGCTCCGGGTCTATATCAATAGTATAAAACGGATGTTCGTGGTCAGGGTCCTTCCTACTTGTCTTAACCCCTTCTCCAGGATTAATGTCAATCTCTTTACTGATACCAGCGTTGAATCCTCCTCATGGCTAAAAATCTGTGACACCTGTTTTACCGCTTTGGGGGTATGATATAGTTAAGGATAGGACTTATATATCAACTCCTTTTTGGCCTCAACTTCTCAACATGATGAGGTACTAGTGTCATGACCTAATCCCGCTGCACAAACTTCATCCGACGAGTCTCACCACCAGCTGCTACCACTACCAACTGCCAATAATGTTGTTGTTGCGGGCTCATAACTTGTTCAACCCATATCGGTTCCAACTAGTTGTTGCTGCTTCCACCATCAACATTTGATCTTCCTTATGCGACTATTTGCTTCTGAGGGTCGTTTTTTTTTTTTTTTTGTACAAGATATTGTTGATGACATCATCAGAATTGTTGTTATCTCAGCCCACTGGAATTGGAGTTTTCTCGGTCTATTAGAGCTTCTGCCGTCATCCTTGCGATAAAATCTACAGGGGCAAGCAAGACTCTAAGTTATATTTCTTGACAAAAAATCAAACTCACAAGAGTCATATACGCCTCGGTCTACATCAAGATGATTTTCTTATCTTCTACCTTGGTGTTACCCACTACTACTCGATTCATCATCTCGTGTTGTTGTTGTCGCTCAATGCTTGTCTGTACTCCGCTCCCAGTTTCAAGGAATAAGATGATCTTCATCTGTTGCTACGGATCGATGAGTTGGTATTTTCTTGCTAGTTATTTCGCTGATGATGGTATCTGACCAGGACCACTCTACCAGGGGTTATGACTACAACGAAACATGTAAGTCTACCTATACCTTTATTTCAAATATATATAGTTTATAAATGGTCTTATATCTACGACGAGTTTAGTCTAAGAAATTAACTAATAGATATAGGCATTCTACACTGATCTCATATCCTCTCTGTAAAGCATATGCATCTTTTATGTATATGCAATATAAATATTGTATAACCCAGTATCTTCGTAGGTATAAATTATCTGAATAGTGCTGGTGCATGTTGTAATATTCCCAGATATTCTATAATTTTACACAATAAATTTCAAAGCTTCTAGATGGACTGTCCATTAGTATAGAACAACATTTAACCTGTTCTAAGATGCAATAATTCTACTATAGAATTCCTTATACTCGTTTTTATATCAATATTTCACTCAACAATATTGAACTTACTTCAAATAGCAGAAATTCCACGGCTGAATTCCTTGAACTTGTTATGTATATGAATGCTCAGATTCTAAATATCCTAGAGTTGACGGCATATTGACTTAACCCTCATCTCAGTGTTCTGATGGCAGATGAGTCACTGCCTCAACATATCATCCTAGTGTTGAGACGCACTACTTCCTCAATACTCACCACTGTGTTTTCAGGATTCACTGCCTCAACACACCTTCCAGTGTTGAGACGCAATACTTCCTCAACACTCACCACTGTGTTGTCAGGCTTCACTGCCTCAACACACCATCCTAGTGTTGGGACGTACTACTTCCTCAACACATGATTCACTTCCTCAATGCATCATCCTAGTGTTGAGACGCATTACTTCCTCAACACTCACAATTTTGTTGTCGGGATTCACTGCCTCAACACATCATCCTAGTGTTGATACGCATTACTTCCTCAACACTCGTGTTGTCAGGCTTCACTCCCTCAACACATCATCCCAATGTTGAGACGCACTATTTCCTCAACACTCACCAATGTGTTGTCAGGATTCACCGCCTCAACATATCATCCTAGTGTTGAGACGCACTAGTTCATCAACACTCGTGTATTGCCAGGATTCACTTCCTCAACACATCATTCTAGTGTTGAGACGGCTCAACTGCCTCAACATTCATCATAGTGTTGACGACCCCAATTCCTCATCACTCATCATAGTGTTGACGACTTCATTGTCTCAACACATCATCCTAGTATTGAGACGACATAACTTCCTTAACACCCATCACTGTGTTTTCATGACACAACTGCCTCAATACTTCATCCTAGCGTTAACAACATGTTGCATTAAACCTCGTCTCAGTGTTGACGGCTCAACTGCCTCAAGACTCATCATAGTGTTGACGGCTTCACTGCCTCAACACTCATGATAGTGTTCAGGCTCCACTGCCTCAAAACATCTTCCCAGTGTTCTCGGCACCAATGTCTCAACGCTCACTTTAATGTTCCGACGCAATGCTGACCCGACAGTTATCTCGATTCATGGTCTTTAGACGATGTTTTTCTCGTCTCTCTCTACCGAGCATTGCTCCTTGGAAGACTACTTGACATCACTACGCTGAGAGTATCAAGGAAAGTCCACTATAGAGCCTCTGTAAAACTCTCACAATCCAGTTAAATTACTTGATTTGCTCCTATTTATAAAATCACCATCTAGTGCTTACCACGCAACAGTGTTACTGTTCCGCACTAAGCAGGGGACTTAATGTTCATGATGGATTTTTAACGGAGGGTAAAACAGTCATTTTAGGTAAAATTTTAGACCAGGGGTAAAAATAGTAATTTTACACATCAGGGGGGAAAATGGTTATTTTATATTTCGAAGTGAAAAGACATATTCAAGTTCTAGACCAGGGGCAAAATAGTCAGTTTACCAAAATTTGACCTACAAGGGCATAACGGTCATTTTGGGATTTCCCCATAATACTTGATTGTCAAAATGTTTTAGTGGCATGTTCCTCGGATGAACTCCTAAAGCTTACCTAACATCCATGTTCGTTCTCAGCTGAACAACATGGATTCACTGAAGTGTCTGATCAAGAGCGTCACAACTATGTTAACAAGATCAGGTAGTTGCCATGCTAGACACGAGAATAACAAAATTTAACGATTTTGTGTCAACACACAAAACTTGATGATTCACTCAATTTCATGAGAAGACTCAAATTCATGTCAAGACATCAATACATGTGAACTCATGAATTAGTCTAATTTTACTCAAATTGATGTGAAACATAACATCTAGATTCCTATCGGTCAAAAGCTAGTCTACCCAAGCAAGGAATCAAGACCTCCCATGATTGGTTGATATAAAACCTCTAATTATTGATAGAAACCAACAAGATTGGAATTAGAGCTAAACAGTGACTGACCTAGTCAGTCACGGATGAAATCCGGTTGTGCTACTTGGACGACCAATATGGCAGTCCTTACATCTCCCATGATCGACCAATCAGGTCTCACTGTTGAAAAGGCGAGGGTACCCAAATATACCTCAAGCTAAAAATTTTCCTACCTATAAGTCCTTTCTCCGAAAGTGATTGTCTATGGACTGAGTCGAGACAATGCAACTAATCGATTCATACTTCGTGTGATCGTCTATGGATACGAGATCAAGACAATACAACAACAAAGTATGTTTACTTGACAAAAGGGTCCGGACTTAACCAAACACAATGGGATTGCTTATCAAGTAAATAGGAATTAACGTTTGTGTAATTTAATTTAATTATAATAAAACAATTATAATGCGCAAAATATAAAGTAAATGACACAACAAGATTTTGTTAACGAGGAAACCGCAAATGCAGAAAAACGCCGGGACCTTGTCCAAAATTGAATACTCTCAGGATTAAGCCGCTACACAAAATTAAACCAACTTCGTACAGTTGAGACCAAGCAACTAAACCTATAGTTCACCTAGTTCCATCTGTATTCCCACGCCTCCAACTTATGAATAAGTCACGTACTTGGAATAATTCCTTTGGTTCGTATTCCAAACAGTAAAGGAACAACAAATTTGTATGGTATCAACTCTATTCAACTAAGTGATGTGAGTCGGACAAAGGCTCTTCTGTTTATCTTAACATAAACTCCTTCTTCAGGTCCTTAAATCTATCTTATGTTCAATCACCGAAGTAATTGTTAAGATTTTGCAATCAGTACTTTTAATCACAAAGAATTGTATTGATGCCGATCTACACAACTAATCAATCCAATCTACCACAAGGATAAACCGATTATAGTTGGATCCTCTTATACCGAAACAAGTATTGTGCACACTAAATATTATGGACCCCAAATCAGAAATATTCAATATGTTCTTTGTCTTCAAATCTTCTTAGATCTTCAATAAAACCTGCATACAACAACTTGAATCTCTTGTGATCAATCACGCACAGAACGGAGTCTGTTAACAATGGATTATCACAAGATCTTCTTTAGCACTAACAACAGTCTAAAGATCCCTGTCGAAACTTCGATCTAGTTTGAGTGAATTCTATATCAGAAGAGAAGATTCTCAAGCATAAAAAACTAGGTGCAATCAAAGTTCAACCTCCGTTAGTCAATCAAATCAATCGAAAGCACAAGATAAACCGCAATTATCTAGTTTCCCACCAACGGTACTCGTAGAGCTTATCAATCCCAAAGAAGACTTTAAACTGAGCGGTCATAAGAGATTTCGCCTAATTAGGTTACTCTCCTCTCCGAATAGGCGGTTAAACCAGTAACAACACAACCGAGAAAGTTTGCTGTCACGAAGGATTAGTCTGTTAGAAATGCAAACTTCAAGTATTTATAGACAAGGAAGTTTGGACACCAAGGAATTTCCAAAACCGAAAATATTCTCAAAGATATTCAATATATTCCAAATTCGGTTTCCATAATTCCTGGAAATGCTCTGTCCAAAATAATGACCGAAAATCTCTTTGGAAAAGCTCAACTAGTAAATGCACATTACTAATTCTCAGTTTCCTAAAATAAAATTAACAACCTTAATTAAAAGATTCTTAACTTATTTATATTTCGATCCTGGGATTTTCTTATGTAACTATTAAGGAATAACTTTGAACAATAAAAGATAAATATTACTGTCGTGTTCAAAGTATGTCGACATCCTTACTTTTTAAGTCCTCTTTCATACTTACAACCTTGAAACCGATTTGCCACACTTCCAAACAAGTTTATAATTGGTTCATCCGACTTCCAAGAACTATGTGATTGATCAAGAACACTCAATCACAAATCATGGGTTTAACGGTTCTACCAAAACAAGTTTCGGTTCTACCTCCATGTGAGTACTGTGCATAGTCACACTAGCTTTCCAAAATTCGGTTAACTAGGTACTAGGATCGGTTCCCCACACATATATGGTATCTAACTTATATGTGTTTCACATGTCCATAGGATCGGTTCCCCTTTTTGCTACAAACTTGATGCACCTCATCGATTCGCCTTTGTGATGTGTTGCACCTCTTCATAAGATTAGTTCCCCTTCACCCAGATTCGGTTCAATAAATCACAAAATCGATCATACCATCTCAGGTGATTACTTAAGATCGGTTTCACTGATAAAAGTCATACCAATACATAAGTCAGGCCTTTGTGAATAGTTTTACCAAGAACACAAACAAGTCGTGAGCGGTTATACTAAATCACACATATTGGATGTTCACAAGATATGCAATGAATAACAATCCCAATAACGCCTGGAGATTTCATTTTAGATTCATAAACAAGTTTATGAACGTGCTTCCTTAAAACACATGTAAAACATTGTTTCCTAGGATGAAATCCTCACCTCATACTCATACATAATCACAATAGCACTTAAGCGATTATGTCGATGTCTTATCTACAAAGTTTAATGGTTGAGCAATAAACTTCATATTGTATTCCTTAATACTATGTCTATCTAGAGTGTTCATGCTATGCAGTTTCGTTTTCAATATGCACGACTTGAAAGATACGTTAGGGAATGAAACAGTTCAAATCAAATATCACTAACCTCAAGTGGAAGGATGATGTTGTCGTTGTAGATTCTTACTTCTTCACTTCTTCAAGTCTTCGCAATACTTGTAATGTCTCATATCCTAATACTTTCAAGCTAACCTATACGAAGTTGACTCTAGTACATAATCAAGCGACTCTTAAAATGAGTTTTGATTCACAAAAACATACCAACCAAACTTGACATACCAACGCTTGGTGGGTTCAACCGAGCAATGCTTTAAAACTCTTACAATCATATGGATAAACAAATTACAAGAATTCTTCACACATACGCTTGATTACCGAATTCAACAGCACAATAACCTGCATTCATTCAATCCTTAAATGCAGTTGTTGACATTATAATAACAAAGCTAATATTTCCCCTAAAGGTGAGATAGGTAGATTTCATCAATCCTCACGTCTTTTTTATACCAATTAATATGATATGCTACTCCCCCTTAGTCTATGCTTTCACTCTTTCGTTGGATAAACGTTTAAGCATAATTGTTCTTTTCCTTAGTGATACCAATCAATATAAAATCAATACCAGTATCACTTGTTTACTCCATATATTTCTCCCCCTTTTTGTCACAAAATGAAAGAAACGAAAAAAAAGGACAACGCGAAAAGAATCTTACAAATCTCAAAATAGACTTGCAAACCTATAAAGTTAAGCACGAGGGTTCCACACACCATTTTTGATAACCAATATCAAAACCGAAACTACAAGTAATTTGTTTTGATATGTTATCAAGGAAACAATTGCCCGAAGCAATTTTCCCAATTTAGTTTAGCAAACCAAAAATCAACTAAGTAACTTAGTCCCTTTGCTAAACCGATTGTACAAATACAATCGCTTCATTCGATAAGACCAAAATAAAGATAACTCTATTTGTCTCATCAGGTTCTAATTATCCATATAACTTATACCTTTAAGTTTTAAACAAGACAAGTACTAGGTTAATTAACTAGCATTTCTTGTTAAGGCATTCGATTAGACTTGAATAACCGAAACCTCCAATTTCATAAGTTTAACTAAGATAAACTTAGCTTCTCTTATCCGGAATCGAATTGGACTAAACAATACATCCCGTAGACCATTTCTTTCGTTAAGCCATAAATAATTCACACAAACCAAATAAATCAACTTGAAAAATTATTCATCTCAACCGGAAGCAATTGAATCA
Organism: Papaver somniferum; assembly: GCF_003573695.1. Classification (NCBI taxonomy): domain Eukaryota; kingdom Viridiplantae; phylum Streptophyta; class Magnoliopsida; order Ranunculales; family Papaveraceae; genus Papaver; species Papaver somniferum. The sequence goes on along the minus strand of NC_039367.1, from coordinate 9,774,087 downwards.
ACATAAGCATTAAAACACCGCAATTGCACCGAAATTTTATAAGCCTAAACAATTGATACCACACAATAAAGAAAGATAACAATAGCTTTTCTTAACCGAAACCAATTGAATCACACACACATCCATACACACTAATGGAATAAAACATAAATTTGTACCGAAATTTTGTTAAGCAAAAGCAAAATATATATGAAATAAACTCGGGCTTTTCTTAAACAGGAAAAAAATTAACTAACAACATTGTTACCTCAAATTTCGCATCCACTTCTCCAATATGTTTGTATCTTCTTCCAGGGAGAATTGATATCGAAATATCATTATGTTGTCATCCTTATGAAAAACAAAAGAATAACAACAACCAATCTTTACCAGAGAAAGATTGAAAATCGGTTTTAACAATTGCAAGCAAAAGTTGAAAACCGTCGAAACACATATGCTTTTATGCTAACGATAAAAAACTGATTCAACATATTGTGACTTTTTCACATATTGTTTCTATTAGAACCCCTCATGATCCTTTGATAAAGCCTACCAATATGGGATAGAACTTAATCCTGCTAAATCAAAAAGTCACCCAAACCATAAGGGTTCACAATATTATGAGATCGAATATCAAGGTAATAAAACCGAAATCAAACATCCCATAAACATCCATAGCAATAATAAAGCATTCAATCACAGGCTATGTAAATCAAAAACCATCACAAGAAAAATTATAAATCAAATAATTTTATTCATAATAGACTTAATACAATCATTGGAAGAAATCAAAAATTGATGTCTATTTTCTTAGACTAAGTATTACAACAAATAACTTAATCTCTAGCGATGCTTCCATTATTTACCGATGATTCTTCGGTGTTTTGATTCTTGAGTCTTCTTTTCTCTTTCAGATGATTGAGTCTTTGTTTCAGAAGATTCAATTCCACAATCGATTTCAATAGGTTTGACTCAAGTAGTTTTTCATTCACCACTGCAGTTTCCAAAAGATCACGAGCGACTTCAAAATCTCCCATTAACATAAACATAAGCTCAAAAGAAATATGATTCTTTTAATGTTCGTTTGAAAAGTAGCATTTGAACTTAAATGGAAAGGTTTCAAGTTTTCGAAGTTGAGATTCAATATCAATAGTATTTTCACCCATCTTTTACCGTGGACAGAAGAAGGATCGGTCTTATATAATAACCCAAACTTGGTTACCAAGATTGAAATACCTAATCGCAGTATTTTTATTTGTGAAAATATAAACTTTCGGAAACATCATAGAGTTTTTCCGAACCAGTATATTCTGGGAGTCTTGAAAATATTTTTCCCAACTTTTCTCATGGACTTTCCAAAGATCGGAAGTATTTTTCCAAAAAATAGAAAAGATATTCCAAGTATGGAAAAATACTTTAGATATTCAAGATAATATTATACTATCTTCATATTCTTGTGCTCTTTTAAAGAATTTCCCTTTTTATTTGAATTGAGCACATCAAGGGAAACTCCAAAGACCAACATCGGTTGTTGGAGTGAGCTAGTGATAGCTCTGAATTTATGGAACATGATCCATCATGATATTTTTGAATATCTATCATTCTGGGATTCTTCCAAGAGTAAACTTCTTTCAATGTGTCACAACTGGAGTGGTCTGATCTAACAGAATGATCAGATCGATGATCAAAATCATAAGCGTGACTTGAAGTTTTTTGAGTTGCTAAATAACCAAAACTCTTATATCGACCCAGGAATTCCTTGGAATATGACATCATCATTTGATGAGATTGTTTCCTGAATTCTATTTTAGACACTTGATCAACAACAAAGCAACATGATCTGAAATCATTTGTTTTTGTATTCAAGAGTTGATCTTTTTCTCTATTTAAGAGATAATCATCATTGGATGATGTTGACTGGATACTAGTCAGAGGATTATCCCTTAAAGCACATCAATCTTGATTCTTGTAGGTGGTTAGGCTATTAGAATCATGATGTAGTATATTAGTTAAGAGATTCTGGAGATTAGAATCACATATCCTTGTTTTAACTAATATACTCCTTTTGGCTTGAACAACATCAAGTTCTTTAGATTCAGCATTTTCATGAATCAATGATTCTATGACGAGCTTCTCGGTAGATGGATAATATACATTATCCTTTAGATTATATTTTTCAGCAAGCTTTATGAAAAATTTAATCTCATTACAGTCTTCTGAATCCGACTTGTTTGTCACAAGTATTTGTTTCCGTATTAACTCATCATGGTTAATATTTCCTGAGATGTAGTGCTGAGCTGTTTATCAGGTTTTGAAAACAAACATCCTTTCTGAAGTATATCACCTTCTTGATCTATGTTAACTGAATCATCCATTTGATTCAATTTCTTATAGGTTGTATCGCACCAAACAAAGATTGTTAGATGTTTTCGTGTTTTCCTGCTCTGATACCAATTGAAAAGACAAGGGTACCCAAATATACCTCAAGCTAAAACTTTTTCTACCTATAAGTCCTTTCTCCGAAAGTGATTGTTTATGGACTGAGTCGAGACAATGCAACTAATCGGTTCACACATCGTGTGATCATCTATGGATACGAGATCGAGGCAATACAACAACGAAGTATATTTACTTGATAAAAGGGTTTGGACTTAACCAAACACAATAGGATTGCTTATCAAGTAAATATAAATTAAAGTTTGTGTAATTTACTTTAATTATAATAAAACAATTATAATACGGAAATATAAAGTAAATGACACAGCAAGATATTGTTAACGAGGAAACTGCAAATGCAGAAAAACCCCGGGACCTTGTACATAATTGAATACTCTCAGGATTAAGACGCTACCCAAAATTAAACCAACTTCGTATAGTTGAGACCAAGCAACTAAACCTATAGTTCACCTAGTTTCGTCTGTATTCCCACGCCTCCAACTTATGAATAAGTCACGTACTTGGAACAATTCCTTTGGTTCGTATTCCAAACAATAAAGGAACAACAAATCTGTATGGTATCAACTCTATTCAACTAAGTGATGTGAGTCGGACAAAGGCTCTTCTGTTTATCTTAACATAAAATCCTTCTTCAGGTTCTTAGATCTATCTTATGTTCAATCACCGAAGTAATTGTTAAGATTTTGCAATCATTACTTTTAATCACAAAGAATTGTATTGATGCCGATCTACACAACTAATCAATCCAAACTACCACAAGGATAAACCGATTATAGTTGGATCCTCTTATACAGAAACAAGTATTGTGCACACTAAAGATTATGAACCCCAAATCAGAAATCTTCAATATCTTCTTTGTCTTCAAATCTTCTTAGATCTTCAATAAACACCTGCACACAACAACTTGAATCTCTTGTAATCAATCACGCACAGAACGGAGTCTGTTAACAATGGATTATCACAAGATCGTCTTTAGCACTAACAATAGTCTAAAGATCCCTGTCGAAGCTTCGATCTAGTTTGAGTGAATCTTATATCAGAAGAGAAGACTCTCAAGCATAAAAAGACTAGGTGCAATCAAAGTTCAACCACCATTAGTCAATCAAATCAATCAAAAACACAAAATAAATCGCAATTATCTAGTTTCCCACCAACGGTACTAGTAGAACTTCTCAATCCCAAAGAAGACTTTAAACTGAACGGTCATAAGAGATTTCGCCTAATTAGGTTACTCCCCTCTCCGAATAGGCGGCTACACCAGTAACAACACAACCGAGGAAGTTTGCTGTCATGAAGGATTAGTCTACTAGAAATGAAAACTTCAAGTATTTATAGACAAGGAAGTTTGGACACCAAGGAATATCCAAAACCTAAAATATTCTCAAAGATATTCAATATATTCCAAATTCGGTTTCCATAATTCCTGGAAATGCTCTGTCCAAAATAATGACCGAAATCTCTTTGGAAAATCTCAACTAGTAAATGCACATTACTAATTTTCATTTTCCTAAAATAAAATTAACAACCTTAATTAAAAGATTCTTAACTTATTTATATTTCGATCCCGGGATTTTCTTATGTAGCTATTAATGAATAACTTTGAATAATAAAAGATAAACATTATCGTACGTGTTCAAAGTATGTCGACATCCTTACTTTGTAAGTTCTCTTTCATACTTACAACATCGAAACCTATTTTCCACACTTCCAAATAAGTTTAGAATTGGTTCATCCGACTTTCAAGAACTATGTGATTGATCAAGAACACTCAATCACAAATCATGGGTTTAACGGTTCTACCAAAAAAAATTTCGGTTCTACCTCCATGTGAGTAATGTGCACAGTCACACTAGCTTTCCAAAATTCGGTTGACTAGGTACTAGGATCGGTTCCCCATATATATATGGTATCTAAATTATATGTGTTGCACATGTCCATAGGATCGGTTCCCCTTTCTGCTACAAACTTGCTGCACCTCTGTGTTAGGGTGAAAACAGTTTCTGCTGGTTTCGGTAATTTCGTGTGATGTGGGTGAGAAACAAATCTAAACCCTAAACAATGTACTGTAAGGGATTACTTTAGATTCAAGAGATCAATCTGTACAAGTCCAGCCTAAACCAAGAGATGGCCGTTCCATACTTGCGTCGGTCACAAAGTGGAGGAGAAGGGTTGGTTTTGGGGAGGGAAGCGAAGAGAGTGTTGAGACCAGAATAGTTGATTCTAGAAGAGTAGTCGTTTTGTGACTTGTATCAGAATGTGGGAAGCTAACAGATGGGAAATCTAGCAAACGTTTTCTGAGTGTTGTATGCTCCTGACCAGAACTTGTTGTTCGGTGGAAATAGGTAATGCCTATTTATACAAGTCGAAGTGAAACGTTGGTCTCATTAAGAAATGGAAAACGAGTGAGTAAATGGGAGGAGGTGGTAACCGGTAACGCTTGGAATTGATGTTCCATAAAAGAAAGCGTTTCACCATTACTCCCTGACGCATGACATGCCTTGACGTGGCCAAAACTAGAGTTTTGGGCCAAAGGTTACCATGCGTTGTCTGGAAAACTTGGACGGCTAGGATTTGCATCTAGGGTTGAAGGGTGGCCGTTGATCGTCGCACGCCTTCGTTTTGGTAGCCGCATAGGGAAGGCATGCATGGTATGGCGCGGAAAGGTGGTTGGCATGCCATTAGCACATGTGGCATGGCATGCCCTGGCGTGGTTTGGCATGGCCAAAACTAGGATTTTGGGCCAAAGGTTACCATGCGTTGTCTGGCGACCTTGGACGGCTAGGATTTGCATCTAGGATTGAAGGGTGGCCGTTGATCGTCGCACACCTTCGTTTGGTAGCCGCATAGGGAAGGCCAGCATGGTATGGCGCAACAAGGTGGTTGGCATTCCATTGGCACATGTAGAATGACATGTCTTGGCGCGGTATGGCGTGGCCAAAACTAGGGTTTTGGGCTAAAGGTTACCATGCGTTGTCTGGCGACCTTGGACGGCTAGGATTTGCATCTAGAATTGAAAGGTGGCCGTTGATCATCGCACGCCTTCGTTTTGGTAGCCGCATATGGAAGGCCGGCATGGTATGGCGCGCCAAGGTGGTTGGCATGTCATTGTCACATGTGGCATGGCATGCCTTGGCGCGGTTCGGCGTTGCCAAAACTAGGGTTTTGGGCCAAAAGCTTACCATGCGTTGTTTGGCGACCTTGGACGGCTAGGATTTGCATCCAGTATGGAAGGGTGGCCGTTGATCGTCGCATGCCTTCGTTTTGGTAGCCGCATGGGGAAGGCCGGCATGGTGGGGCCAAGGCAAGGTGTGGTTGGCTTGGCATGGTGAGGCCAAGGGTTTGGCAAGCCATTGGCGCATGGTGCGGCTAGCATGGTTGGGGCCAAGGGTTTGGTACGGACGGCTTGGCATGGTGGGTCCAAGGCAAGGTGCGGTTGGCTTGGCATGGTGGGGCAAAGGGTTTGGCATGCCGTTGCACGTAGTGCAGCTAGCATGGTTGGGGCCAAGGCAAGGCACGGTTGGCTTGGCATGGTGGGGCCAAGGGTTTGGCATGCCATTGGCGCATGGTGCGGCTAGCATGGTTGGCATGCCTTGGCGCGGTAGACGTGGCTGGCATGGTTTGACATTGGCACAGTGATGCGGCTGGCATGGTTGGCATGCCTTGGTGCGGAGATGTGGATGGCATGGTTTTCCATTGGCACAGTGGTGTGGTTGGAATGGTTGGCATGCCTTGGCGCGGAGATGTGGATGGCATGGTTTGCCATTGGCACAGTGGTGAGGCTGGCATGGTTGGCATGACTTGGCGCGGAGATGTGGCTGGCATGGTTATTGGTACAGTGGTGCGGCTGGCATGGTTGGCATGCCTTGGCGTGGAGATGTGGCCGACATGGTTTGCCATTGGCACAGTGGTGCGGCTGGCATGGTTGTCATGCCTTGGCGCGGAGATGTGGCTGGCATGATTTACCATTGGCACAGTGGTGCGGCTGGCATGGTTGGCATGCCTTGGCGTGGAGATGTGGATGGCATGGTTTGCCATTGGCACAGTGGTGCGGCTGGCATGGTTGGCATGCCTTGGCGCGGAGATGTGGCTGGCATGGTTTTCCATTGGCACAGTGGTGCGGATGGCATGGTTGGCATGCCTTGGCGTGGTAGCATGAGAATTAGGGTTTGGCATAGATGATGTCGGTCAATGTTAAGGGTTCTGCCGTGGAACATGACACATAAAAAAAGGTACCCTGGTAATTCTTACATAGGCATGCTTATCGATTCAATAAATGTGTTAATGGTCATAGTGACGTCATGTCAGATGTGTGGTTTTACGATTTTAACCCTAAGATAAAAACCACCATCAACATTAAGTCCCCTGTTTAGCTCGGAATGGGAGCATCGTTGCGAGGTAAGCATAAGATGGTGACAGGCTAGGACAAAAATCGAAACAACAAGTCGTGAAAAGATGGCCAGGAAGGTCCGACTAACCTTTTTCGAGAGGTAAAGATAGTTTGTGCTTCCCGTGTTGGCGGTCTTGCATGAATCATACTGGTGGTGCAGACCATGGAGTGGTGAGATGAAAATCATCGGCTTAGTCTGGCCATGCATCACCTTGGCTGGGTTAGGGAACGCGGAGGCGCTGGATTAGCGAGTTGTCGGTGTTGGTGCGGCTTGAGCGGAGATGCTGGCGTTGGTCGACTTGGAATGGGATTCGCAGGCATTGGTCGGCTTGGAATGGGAGCCGCAGGAGTTGGTCGGCTTGGAATGGGAGCCACAGGCGTTGGTCAGCTTGGAATGGGAGCCGTCAGCATTGGTCTTCTTGAAATGGAGCTGCTTGCGTTGCTTGGCTTGGAGTGGAGCTAGATTGAGTTCCTTGGAAGGATGACGACTGGCTTCAGTTCTGTGGAAGGATGACGACCGGCTTCAGTTTCATGGGATGATGGCAATTTTGTCTGAATTAGGGTTTGGCATGCCGAAACCCTAATTAGCGCCCTTTACTAGAATCTCTGTAGAATTCTCGTACAAACTCGGATTTTGACGTTCCGCCCCTCCATTCTGAACAGAAAAGAATTTCCTATCTTCCCTTGCGGGAATATTTAGGTTTTGAGCTCGTTCGGGAGGTGAAAACAGCTCGACAGTAAAATTCAGGAAGAATTGTGGGCCTGTGGAATGATGGCAACTTTCTTTAGTTACGTGGGAACATGATGACTTGCTTCGGGAAAATAAAAACTTCCTTCAATTCCCTGGGAAGGTGACGATTGACTTCGGGAAGATAACAACTTGCTTCAGTTCCCTGGGAAGGTGATGACAGGCTTCAGGAAGGTAAAAACTTGCTTCAGTTCCCTGGGAAGGTGACGACTGGCTTCAGGAAGATAACAACTTGCTTCAGTTCCCTGGGAAGGTGACGACTGGCTTCGGGACGGTAACAACTTGCTTCAGATTTAGTATGTTGTAACCCTAATTAGCGCCCCTTACTAGAATCGCTGTAGAATTCTCGTACGAACTCGTCCTCCCCTCCATTCTGAACGGAAAAGAATTTCCTATCTCCCTACGCGGGAATATTTAGGTTTTGAGCTCGTTCGGGAGGCGAAAACAGCTCGACAGTAAAATTCAGGAAAAACTCAAGAGGGATGTTGCGGGCCCGAGGTGGCATAGTCGCGCCCAGTCATCCGTTTCATGGAGCAAGAAGGAATCTTTATTTTGTTCAAACTCTAGAAACTCTGTCCGCATGAAAAGAGATATTGACCTTCTTCTGTTTTCTGTTACTCGTCCGGATCCGTGCTTTCGTCTGCAGTGTCTCTCCAGCGGATTCCAAAATTTATCAAACTCCATTGCATTCTTGGGACGGATGGACGTGGTTGCGTTTTCGGTCCATCCTTGATTTTAGGTTGTTCAGTACCTGGACCCTCTGATCGCGATGACAATATGTTGTGGATGCTTGTATTGGTCAAAATCTTCCGGAGACACTGGATGAAATAGATGAGTTGGGAGACGTTTCGTTGGCGATGTGCTACTATCAAGTCTTCAAGGACTTGGTTCCAAGTGGCATCCTTCGAACCATCTTCCGAATCTTGGACTATCGTGTGGAATGGGATGTGATGAGCACTCCCCAGTTATGCTTCTGTTAGATCCGATGGCTTGGACGAATATTTGAATGTATCTTTGTGGCGTGCATTTGGAGTCTTCGGTGCACATGTACGGCTTCGTGTTGAGAAATTCCTGCGGCTCGTAAAACTTCGACAGTGATGATGTTAAAATCATAAATAACCTGGTTGAGGGGAGTGAAAGCGTCCCATGTTGGTAGTCCTCATGTGTAGCCTAATTTCATTGCATCGCTTTGAATCCACGTCCACGGGATTTGATATAAGCTTATCGTACTCTTCTGGATGTGACGCTGAGGTGATCAGAATATCACATAATGAAATATCCTGGATAGTGAAGTGGTAGGAATGACAGAGTTATGTTGTTTATCATGGCTCCCTATGTTTCTTCAAGAAAATTTTTCAGCCGCGTCTCTGGAGTTATCTCATGAGTCTTTGATGGTCGTCGGGATGGACTGCGATGAGCAGTCCCCAGTCGCATTTTTCTTCAGTTTCTGAAGTTGTTTTCCTCTGATCAGGCTTGGGATCCTCCGCGTCCTTGTAAAGTTTTGAAGGCATCTTCTGGATAGATAGGTGATGATTTTCTTGCTCTGTACCCTTGAAGAGTAGATGACCTTGTTGTGGCTATGACCTTTTGGTTGAACGTGTCTTCTGAGCTTTGACAATGAATGGATTCCGTGTATATCCTCAGTCCCCAAGTATGGTTTACATGTTTTCATCTTGTATGGTCAGTGGGTTGACCATGATAAAGATATCACCATTGTGCATTCGTACTTGTGATTTTGTTACTTCTTCCACGTGGAACTTAAAATATGGAGGAGTACATGTTACTTTTATAGTGATTACTGCTGTGGTGAAGCTCTGGATGGTATCAACAAATAAGAGGCACCAGTTCTTGGTAGCAGATGTAATCAGAAAAGACTACATTGTCGTGGTAACAAAGTAGGTTAGATGGAATTGTATGGGAATCCATGGAAGTAAAAGGATTGGCTGGACACGTAAGCGAGCAAACTGTCCATGATCACGAGTTTTGGCGAGATGGATCAAAAGGCGGTCATGACTACGAAGGTTGGCTGGTTGTGATCATGATCCCTGACATGGGGAGCATGGTGGTACGACCCTTTGCAGGAAGACACGGCGTTGAAGCAGCTTCGGCTCTTGGAAAGGATGTTGAAACTTAAGGAGCAAAACGCTGAAGCTTAGGTTTTGGATTATGGAGAAGCTTATGGAGAGAACGCTGAAGCGGAGAGGCTGCTTGAGGGGGCGTTGAAGCGGAGCGGCTGTCGGAGCGAACGTTGAAGTGGAGCCGCTGCTGGAAGACGTTGAAGTGAAGCAGCTGTTGGAGCGAACGTTGAAGTGGAGCGGCTATGTTAATCAGTGTGTTGTCAAACTGGACACCTTTCAAGCGAACAATAGTTAGGAGTACCCAGTTCCATCTATCTATCGTGCTATCCAGGAGAGGTTGGGGTTTGGGAACGGCTTCTATGGTTGGAAACAGCTGCTTCCCTGATGCAGTGCGGTTGAGGGCTGCGAATATGTCTTGACTCTGCGCCTACATAATCTCACATAAGTGTTTCATCATAGACTGCACGATTTTGTGCGCGAAGTCCCCGGAAATCATGCAGCTCCTGACAAGAAGAGAGTTTTTGTGAACCCAGGGGAGTTGCTGATTTTCTTTGCTTCGATTTTGGAGAAGTCGTTCCTGATCTTTACGTGTGATGAAATTATATTGTTGATTCCCTTCTACTGGGCGTTCAAAGGGAAACGCTGGAAGGATGCAAGCTGCTGGCGCTGGAAAGATACAAGATGTTAGCGCTGGAAGGATGCAAGCTGCTGGCGCTGGAAAGATGCAAGCTGTTAGCACTGGAAGGATGCAAGCTACTGGCGCTAGAAAGATGCAATCTGTTAGCGTTGGATCGGCTTCGAATGGGAGCTGGCTTGGCGTGGATGCTGGCTTGGATTTGGTATGGTGCAGACTGTTGGCTGTGCATGGCACGGACTGTTGGCTTGGCACGACGTTGGCTTGGCACGTCGCTGGCTTGGCGTGGCGCAGACTTATTCTTGCGGGCCCAGTTGCCTCTTTCCATACGTAGCTCAAATAGGAAATCATTTCCTTATTCGAATTCCAAAAGTGTTATGCGTATGAATGTGATTGGCTCTCCTTTTTATCTCGTATCTTTGTTCTCACGTCCTGGTGTTTAGCGGTAGCGCGGTAGCAATAAAGTGGGCAAGCGTATTCCATCTATGTACTCTAGCGTTTCTCTTTCAATTTGTTTTCTTGTTTTGAGGCAAATCCTAGCCATAGGTATGCCTTCCATGAATCTATAAAAATATTGTTCTTCTCTTCACATATCACTGTAGTAGCGTCAGCTACCTCATGAATAGTGACTGGTAATCGTTATTATGCAAAGTAGGTACGTACGGGTAGGTGACTGATTCCACGAGGAACTGGGTGTTAGGGTTTCTCTGAGATCCAAAAGTTGCAAGCCAAGGTGACCGAAGGTCCTTCTGCGGACGTGGTCAAACAACAAGAAACGGAGGTCAAAAGGATGTCCAAAGAGTTGGAGCTGAAACAGGCGGTCCTCCAAATGACGAAGGATGCCTTCTTAGAGAAGAGCAAAACACCGTTGAATGGCTTCCTTTGAATGCACTTCTGTCTTCTGAAATTACTTCTGTTTCGTTTTTATTTTGTTTGAAAGGCAAATGAAACACTTGGCTTTATGGTTTTGATTTTCTGGATTTTTGGGTTGATAGACAAGTGTTACCTATGGGGGTTTTGGATTATTATTCAGGATGGACTTTTTTAGGATGATGCCGTTTTTGGTTATGATTGTAAGTGACACAAACATCCCAGGGAGGATATGGAACCGTGAACGTTGTGTGTCGGTAGATGACATGGGATGAAACATAACATGGCTATCGGTTTTATCATTCTCATGAAAACTTGAAATAGTAAACCATGTATTTTTTCTAGGCAAGAATTACTCGGTTTTTTGGATCTGCTAACGAAAAATGATTCAGGTGCAAGTCCGAGTTTTGTGAGAAGCACCGCAATCGTGGAAAGTCCCCAGTCGTCCCTGAGTCACTTGATAATCAAGTTGTCAATCCCTGGGCAGATCGTTTGCTTTTAACCTCTGAGAAGTCCCCAGTCGCCCCTTGTCGTGTCATCACTGGTAATCGGGTCGTCTGGTAACTGAGTCGTCGATCCCTGAGCGGATCGTATCGGGCCGTCTGGTAGCTAAGTCGTCGATCCCTGAGCGGATCGTTTTCCTCAACCGTACTGACGTCTGGGTCGAAGTATGAGATCGAGGATTGAAAATTGACATTGTAACCGAAAGACCAATCTCCCACTGTGGTCGCCAATTGTTTGAGGGTTAAAACAGTTTCTGCTGGTTTCGGTAATTTCGTGTGATGTAGGTGAGAAACAAATATAAACCCTAAACAATGTACTGCAAGGGAGTACTTTAGATTCGAGAGATCAATCTGTACAAGTCCGTCCTAAACCAAGAAATGGCCGTTCCATACTTGCTTCGGTCACAAAGTGGAGGAGAAGGGTTGGTTTTGGGAAGGGAAGCGAAGAGAGTGTTGAGACCAGAATAGTTGATTCTAGAAGAGTAGTTGTTTTGTGACTTGTATCAGAAAATGGGAAGCCAACATATGAAAAAGCTAGCAAACGTTTTCTGAGTGTTGTATGCTCCTGACCAGAACTTGTTTTTCGGTGGAAATAAGTAATGCCTATTTATACAAGTCGAAGTGAAACGTACTCTGGTCTCATTAAGAAATGGAAAACGAGTGAGTAAATGGGAGGAGGAGGTAACCGGTAACGCTTGGAATTGATGTTCCATAAAAGAAAGCGTTTCACCATTACTCCCTGTATTTACTAACCGCCTCATCCTTATGACACCTTCTTATAACGGGCGTAGTGTACGCCGCACGCTGTAAACCGAGAAACCAATACCCAATGAGAATCCCCCAGTTTGTGACATGCATTGATGTCTCGAGTGTTTTCCTGGAAAACATGTAGCACGTTGTTGTTTTCTGGCAAGTTGAGCTTGGGAGACTTGCCGGCTCGGTGGTGGCCTTCGACGGTCGAGATTTTGCATCTTAAAAGGAAAGGTAGTCTTTGATTATTGCAACCCTTCGTTTGGTAGCCAGTGGCATGAAAGCATGATCAGTATGGCTTTAATATGGCCTAGTTTCGGCGCGGCCAAAAGTTAGGGCCAAAGGTTGCCATGCGTTAGCTAGTAACCTTGGACGGCTAAGATCTGCACCTTAGATGAAAAAGTGGCCGTTGATTGTTGCAGGCCTTCGTTTTGGTAGCCGCATAGGGAAGGCCGACATGGTATGGTGCGGCAAGGTGGTTGGCATGCCATTGGCACATGTGGCATGACATGCCTTGGCGCAGTTTGGCGTGGCCAAAACTAGGGTTTTTTGCCAAAGGTTACCATGCGTTGTCTGGCGACCTTGGACGGATAGGATTTGCATCTAGGATTGAAGGGTGGCCGCTGATCGTCGCACGCCTTCGTTTTGGTACCCGCATATGGAAGGCCGACATGGTATGGTGCGTCAAGGTGGTTGGCATGCCATTGGAACATGTGGCATGGCATGCCTTGGCGCTGTTTGGCGTGACCAAAACTAGGATTTTGGGCCAAAGGTTACCATGCGTTGTCTGGAGACTTTGGACGGCTAGGATTTTCATCTAGGATTGAAGGGTGGCCGTTTATCGTCGCGCGCCTTCGTTTTGGTAGCCGCATAGGGAAGGCCGACATGGTATGGCGCGGCAAGGTTGTTGGCATGCCATTAGAACATGTGGCATGGCATGCCTTGGCGCGGTTTGGCGTGGCCAAAACTAGGGTTTTGGGCCTAAGGTTACCATGCGTTGTCTGGCGACCTTGGACGACTAAGATTTGCATCTAGGATTGAAGGGTGGCCGTTGATCGTCGCTCACCTACGTTTTGTAGCCGCATAGGGAAGGCCGGAATGGTATGGCACGGCAAGGTGGTTGGCATGCCATTGGCACATGTGGCATGGCATGCCTTGGCGCGGTTTGGCGTGGCGAAAACTAGGGTTTTGGGCCAAAGGTTACCATGCGTTATTTGGCGAACTTGGACGGCTAGGATTTGCATCCAGGATGGAAGGGTGACCGTTGATCGTCGCACGCCTTCGTTTTGGTAGCCGCATGGGGAATGCCGGCATGGTAGGGCCAAGGCCAATGGTGCAGATGGCTTGGCATAGTGGGGCCAAGGGTTTGGTACAGACTGCTTGGCATGGTGGGGCCAAGGCAAGGTGCGGTTGTCTTAGCATGGTGGGGACAAGGCAAGGTGCGGTTGGCTTGGCATAGTGGGGCCAAGGGTTTGGCATTCCATTGGCGCATGGTGCGGCTAGCATGATTGGGGACAAGGCAGGGCGCAGTTGGCTTGGCATGGTGGGGCCAAGGGTTTGGCATGCCATTGGCGCATGGTGCGGTTAGCATGGTTATGGCCAAGGCAAGGTGCGGTTGGCTTGGCATGGTGGGGCCAAGTGTTTGGCATGCCATTGGCGCATGGTGCGGCTAGCATGGTTGGCATTCCTTGGCGCGGTAGACGTGGCTGACATGGTTTGCCATTGGCACAGTGATGCGGCTGGCATGGTTGGAATGCTTTGGCGTGGAGATGTGGCTGGCATGGTTTGCCATTGGCACAGTGGTGCGGCTATCATGGTTGGCATTCCTTGGCGCGGAGATGTGGCTGGCATGGTTTGCCATTGGCACAGTGGTGAGGCTGGCATGGTTGGCATGCCTTGGCGCGGAGATGTGGCTGGCATGGTTTGTCATTGGTACAGTGGTGCGGCTGGCATGCCTTGGCGTGGAGATGTGCCCGACATGGTTTTCCATTGGCACAGTGG